>NC_052025.1:20397901-20668280 GCF_015832195.1 Motacilla alba alba | reverse complement strand
CTGTAAGGAAACAAAGCAAAGAAGGATGCTGAGATACTGGGAAAACACAACCTCCATGATCTGACAAGTATGCCACACCTATACCTAAAGCTTGCACCCACCTGGCATCGGGCATCCTTGGCGAGGATAAGTTACAAGTGGACCACCTAACAAAGAAACAACAGTGGATGCTTAGAGTTGCACCAGAAATTGAGGCCTCAGCAATAACAAATGCTGGCATCTTTTGATCACTGCTCACCTTGCCCTCCTCAACTTGACTGCTGCTCTCTGGCTTGACTTCCTAAAAAAAAACAAAAGAAAAGGCAATGAACGGTGCTGCAACAGAGACACCATTTACGCTTCCCCTGCAAACACAAACCATGACTGACCTGCTCGGGGGAAACCACGAGCCCTGAATGGGGCGCTCTGCCAGGGATTTTATCCTTCTGCACCTGAAAGAAAGTTAGAGCAAAAGTCAAAGGGCTGCAGGATAACTTCAGTCAAAGGGCTGCAGGATAACTTCACAGCTCCAAACATCCAGTGTCAATCTAGGAATACCATCTAGAGTCTAACTACACCCCACACTACAAATCTCAAGTCCCCGGGACTTGTTCTATGGCACCGGGCTACGCAGCAGGGCAGAGTGGCTCCGGCACAAATATGTGCACACACCCGTGACACAGGACAAACAATAGGGACACAACAGGGACAGAAATCTCTTGGCAAGAGGAATGACTGCAAGGACCAAAAGAATGCAAAATGAGATGACTGAGGCGAGATCTACGGCGAGCTGATGAGGCTCAGAGCCCAGGAGAAAGAAGATGCTAACTGAAATATTTATTCCAAGAAACTGCAAAGATGGATGCCCAAGAATGCTGCGGTCAGAATCCTCTACCAATCCTCACATTCTTACAAGTCCTAATCCACCACAATGGATCCTTGTGCAGTGCAGCTGTCCATGCAGCTCAGAACAAGACCTGAAAAGACATCTCACCGGATGCTTCTAAAAAGAGTGGCAGTTCTGATGCCTGTCTGAGCTCCTGAGTCAAAAGTTCCCTGGCATCGCTGCCAGGCGAAAGAATGCAGAAATCACAGATGCCAAGAATGCTGCCAAGGTTTCTGACAGGCCCCTCAAAGGGCTAAGGAAAAAGACATGGAATACCAAAACAACACAGAATGCACAATAGACAAGTGACACGAGACACACCGGGACTGCTCTGCCCTGCGCACCTCAGCGCTGTGATCACAAGTGACACTTTCCCTTTCAGTGGCCTAAGGGCCACTTCTTCCACATCCCCGTCTCCAAAGCAGACTCAGAAACCCCTCCCAGTAAGTCCCAACCCAGCATCCCACTTTCATCCCCTCTGTGGGGCATGGCCCTTGACTTATCTCTCTCAGACATCCGAGGATGCCGATCCATGTCCGGTGTGAAGGAAGGCCGCCTCACAAGCTGGGAAGTTCCTGCTGTCACTGGGCCATTGTCTCTTAGATAGCTACATTAAAGAAAACCGAGCATCAATGCATGATCTGGGCAGCACGTCGGCCAAAACCTAACACGTCTGCTGCTCACCATTCTGCTGAGAATGCCCAGCTCCTCAGGCCACATGCTTTTGCTGCGCTCGGAGGCCACACCGTCGTTGCAGGGTATGCCTGGGTTAAGAGGAGACGAGGTGATGTGGCTTAGCTGAAACCTGAGCGGACCCTCGCTCCTCCTCCCTGCTTCCCCAACTCACCGCAACTCCATGGCTGTTGCCAAAGGTGACCCGGATGACACCTTTAAGTAAAAAAGGCAAAGGCTTCATCACTAAGTGTTGTAAGACTCCCAGAGGGCTCACGAGAGCAGCAAACGCGGTCCATCAGCCAGTGTGTGACGGGAGCTGGACATACTCCGAGTGAATTGCCTAAAGCACACAAACGAGAATGGAGGCTTAGAGTTGCACCAGAAAGTGAGACTTGAGCACTAGAAAGGCTTCATTCCACTAGTCACTGCTCACCTTGCCCTCTTCAACTTGACTGCTGATAACTGGCTTTACTTCCTAAAAATAAAAACAAAGAACACTGCTGTAACAAAGTCACCATTTATGCTTCCTCTGCAGATACAAACAGTGACTGACCTGCTGAGGGGAACCTCCTAATCCAGGATGGGATGCTCTGCCATGGATTTTATCCTTCTGCATCTGAAAGAAAGTTAGGGCAAAAGTCAAAGGGCTGCAGGATAACTTCACAGCTCCAAACATCCGGTGTCAATCTAGGAATACCATCTAGAGTCCAACTACACCCCACACTACAAATCTCAAGTCTCCGGGACTTTCCTATGGCACCAGGCTACGCAGCAGGGCAGAGTGGCTCCGGCACAAATATGTGCACACACCCGTGACACAGGACGGGACGTGACAAACAATAGGGACACAACAGGGACAGAAATCTCTTGGCAAGAGGAATAACTGCAAGGACCAAAAGAACGCAAAAGGAGATGACCGAGGCGAGATCCACGGCGAGCTGATGAGGCTCAGAGAGCCCAGGAGAAAGAAGATGCTAACTGAAATATTTATTCCAAGAAACTGCAAAGATGGATGTCCGGGAAACCTACGGCCAGAATCCTCTACCAGTCCTCACATTCTTATAAGTCCTAATCCACCACAATGGATCCTTGTGCGGCACAGCTGTCCATGCAGCTCAGAACAAGACCTGAAAAGACATCTGACCGGATGCTTCTAAAGACAGATGCGATTCTGATGCCTGTCTGAGCTCCCGAGTCAAAAGTTCTATGGCACTGGTGCCAGGCCAAGGAACTCTGAGATCACAGATGCTAAGAATGATGCCTGGGTTTCTGACAGGCCCCTCAAAGGGCTAAGGTAAAACACATGAGACACCCAAACACACAGAATGCACAATAGACAAGTGACACGAGACACACCGGGACTGCCCTGCCCTGTGCACCTCAGTGCTGTGATCACAAGTGAAACTTTCCCTTTCAGTGGCCTAAGGGGCACTTCCTGCACATCCCCATCTCCAAAGCGGACTCAGAAACCCCTCCGGTGAGTCCCAACCCAGCATCCCACTTTCATCCCCTCTGCGGGTCGCAGCCCTCTACTCATCTCTCAGACAGGTGGGCATGCCAATCTGTGTCAGGTGCAAAAGAAAGCAGCCTCGCCATCTGAGCAGTCCCTGGTGGCACCGGGCTGTTGTATCTTGCTCTGCCAAGAGAAAGAAAACCAAACATCAGCGCACAAGCTTATCAGCACATCGGCCAAAACCTAACACGTCTGTTACTCACCACATTCTTAAGAATGCCAAAGGTCCTCGGGCCACACGCTTTGGCCGTGCTCAGAGGCTGATGCCATTGTCGCAGGGTCTGCCTAGATTAAGCAGAGACAACTTGATTTGGCATTGCTGAAACCTGAACGGACCCTCGCTCCTGCTCCCTACCTCCCCGACTCACCACAACTCCTTGGCCGGTCCTGATGGCTACCCAGATAGGATGGTGAAATAGAAAATTTAAAGGCTTCATCGCAGAGTCCTGTAATATTTCCTCAAGGCCCACATGTGCAGGAAACCCGGTGCATTGGCCAGTGTGTGACGGGGGCTGGACATACGCCGAGTCAATTGCCTAAAGCAAACAAACGAGAATGGAGGCTTAGAGTTGCACCAGAAAGTGAGATTTGAGCAATAACTACTTCTGTACACTACTCAATGCTCACCTTGCCCACTCAGCCTCGACTGCTGCATCTGCCTTGACTTCCTAAAAATAAAGACAAAGAACAATGCTGTAATATAGTCACCATTTATGCTTCCTCTGCAGATACAAACAGTGACTGACCTGCTCAGGGGAACCCACGAGCCCGGGATGGGTTGCTCTGCCAAGGATATAATGCATCAGCACCTGAAAGAAAGTTAGGATATACATCAAAGGGCTGCAGGATAACTCAACAGGTGGAAACATTTTTGTCAATCTAGGAATACCATCTAGAGTCCAACTACACACCACATTACAAATCTCAAGTCCCCGGGACTTTCCTATGGCACCAGCCTACGCAGCAGGGCAGAGTGGCTCCGGCACAAATATGTGCACACACCCGTGACACAGGACGGGACGTGACAAACAATAGGGACACAACAGGGACAGAAATCTCTTGGCAAGAGGAATAACTGCAAGGACCAAAAGAACGCAAAAGGAGATGACCGAGGCGAGATCCACGGCGAGCTGATGAGGCTCAGAGAGCCCAGGAGAAAGAAGATGCTAACTGAAATATTTATTCCAAGAAACTGCAAAGATGGATGTCCGGGAAACCTACGGCCAGAATCCTCTACCAATCCTCACATTCTTACAAGTCCTAATCCACCACAATGGATCCTTGTGCGGCACAGCTGTCCATGCAGCTCAGAACAAGACCTGAAAAGACATCTGACCGGATGCTTCTAAAGACAGATGCGATTCTGATGCCTGTCTGAGCTCCCGAGTCAAAAGTTCTATGGCACTGGTGCCAGGCCAAGGAACTCTGAGATCACAGATGCTAAGAATGATGCCTGGGTTTCTGACAGGCCCCTCAAAGGGCTAAGGTAAAACACATGAGACACCCAAACACACAGAATGCACAATAGACAAGTGACACGAGACACACCGGGACTGCTCTGCCCTGTGCACCTCAGTGCTGTGATCACAAGTGAAACTTTCCCTTTCAGTGGCCTAAGGGGCACTTCCTGCACATCCCCATCTCCAAAGCGGACTCAGAAACCTCTCCTGGTGAGTCCCAACCCAGCATCCCACTTTCATCCCCTCTCTGGGTCACCGCCCTCGACTTATCTAAGACATCTGGGGAACCCGGTCCGTGTCAGGTGCAAAGGAAGGCCACCTCGCCATCTGGGAAGTTCCTGCTGTTGCTGGGCTGTTGTCTCGTAGTCTCCTACAGTCAAGAAAACAGAGCATCACTATGTGATCTTGGCGGCACGTCGGCCAAACCCAACCATTCTGCTACTCACCGCTCTCCTAAGAATGCCCGGGTCCTCGGACGGCACGATTGCGCCGTGCTCGGAGGCCACGCTGTCGTCGCAGGGTCCGCCTGGGTTAAGAGCGGACGAGGTGATGTGGCATTGCTGAAAACCGGAGTGGACCCTCGCTCCTCCTCCCCGCTTCCCTGACTCACTGCAACTCCTCCGCCATTGCCAAAGGCTACCCGGGTGCCACCTTTAAACAGAAAAAGCAAAGGCTTCATCACCGAGTCCTGTCGGACGTCCACAGGGCTCACGAAAGCAGCAAACCACGTCCATCAGGTGGCTGGTGACGGGGGCCTGGCATACTCCGAGTGGACTGCCTAAAGCACACAAACGAGAATGGACGCTTAGAGTTGCAACAGAAATTGAGACCTCAGCAATAACAACTGCTTCTGTCCACTGGACACTGCTCACCTTGCCCTCTTCAACTTGATTGCTGCTATCCGGCTTGACTTCCTAAAAATAAAGACAAGGAACAGTGCTGTAACAGAGTCACCATTTACACTTCCCCTGCAAACACAAACCGTGACTGACCTGCTCGGCCGAAGCCCTGCATCCGGAATGGGGCGCTCCGCCATGGATTCTATCCTTCTGGATCTGAAAAAGAGTTAGAACAAAAGTCAAAGGGCTGCAGGATAACTCAACAGGTGGAAACACCTTTTGTCAATCTAGGAATACCATCTAGAGTCTAACTACACCCCACACTACAAAGTTCAAGTCCCTGGGACTTGTCCTATCGCACCAGGCTACGCAGCAGGGCAGAGCAGCTCCGGCACAAATATGTGCCGACACCTGTGACACAGGACAGGACGTGACAAACAATGGGATCTCTAAACACAAACATCACTTTATACTACAAAGTGTGACACAATGATGAGAAAAGAGTTCCTGGCAAGAATAAGTAGTGGTGAGGACCACGAGGATGCCAAAAGAGATGACTGATGCTCAGGGGACAGTGGATGGAGGCAGCTCCTCTAAGGAGCAGAAGACTGGAACAGAGTGACCTGTTATAAGACCTGTTGGTCACGATGATCAAGGCAGCTGTGAGACAATGATATGTTTAGAATGTTCTCTATATCATACAATCTTACGTGCCCCAGGACTTTACAGCTCACGGCTGGAAAGGATGGATGCTGATACAGCCGGGAACAAGGCCTCAAAAGACGTCTATGACTCGATGCTTCGGAGATGTGACTCGAGATGCGGCTGAGCCCGCCGGTAAAAGAACAAATGATATTGGCATCCTGCTGAGAAGCGCCAGCGTTCGAGAACCTAGACATGACAGCTGATGGTTTTGCTAAGGGCCTCGAGGGGAGAAGGCAGAGATATTGGATCCAAGGGACCCCAAAGACACACTAGGTAACACAGGACACCTAACAACACAACACAGACCGGAACTGCTCTGCACTGCATACCCTAACAGCTGCAATCGAAAGCAGAGCCTCTCCCTTTTGCTGTCCCAAGGGGCCCCTTAGAGGACATCTCTTCACCCTCTGCAAATTTTTAAATCTGTCTAGGAATTTCCAAGCCACTACTCTCCTAACATCCCATCTCCAGGCTGTGGCCCCCAACTTATCTTTTGGATGACCGGTGATGTGAATCCATGTTGGACCTGAAATGAGTCTGCCTCAGAGGGTCCTGTGATCCCTGTCAGCCTCTCAGTCAGCTACAATAAACAAAACCAAAAACACTGTATGAGTTCAGTGTTATATGGGCCAAATCCCAGAAAATCAGCTACTTACCCTCTCCTGAGTGTGCCTGTGTCCTCGAGTCTCCAGTCCAAGTCATTCTGAGTCATTCTGAGTCCAAGGCTGTGGCACCTGGGTTAGAGAAAGGCAAAGTTACATGGCATTTCTGTGACTGCAGTGGATGAGCTTTTGTGCTGTAAGACATGTGAATGCCTCTGCTATGCTTGTGAAAAGCCTTGGGGGGGGGCCTCAAATAGATACCATTTCTCACCTTGCTGCCTTCAAAACACCCCACCACCCCCCACAACAACTCCTGAACAGATACCTCCTCACCCTCCTGCTCCTAGTCACAATCCTCAACTTAATTGTAGCCTCAATCTCAAGCATCATCTTTGACACTGGGCAGATCCCTTTTGTGATGTGATGAATCTGCCAAAAAAAGTTTTGTACCTGACACAATCTGGAATTTCTGGAAGTTGCACTCCTCCTCCAACCTAAAAACAACCAAGAACAAAACTAGAAGTTACAAAAGCACTTTTCCACCCCTAAACACACAACCCAAAATCATGAGCTTAAATACTCCCTGTGTTCAATGCTGTATTCTTCACAGTATCTGCAAAGCCTCTATGACTTTAGATGCCCAAAAGCACCTGCTGGAAACAAGCTAAGATAAGCTGAAAGAGCCTCTTCACTGAAATGAGAGGAGAGCTCTTATCCCAGCAGATCCCAGGGAGGGAATGAAGCCCCTCTGCAAAACCTGGGGTTAATATACCCCTGATGGTGCCCGCCTCTCGTTCCCATGGCACCCAGGAAAAGGGAGGGGGGCAAATCCCATCAAGTATAAAAGCCCTCAGAGCAGCTGCAGCTGTTTGGCTCCTCTGCCTTGAATGCAAGGGGAGTAAAGGCCTTGAAATAGGAGAAAACTCTTCAGGGAAAGGACAACTTTTTCTTTTTTGCTACACCTACTTGGAGCAAAAGGGCAGAAAACTGGTAAGAAATAAAACTTTGTGTTTAGGTAATGTAGCTAGACAAATTGAGTAATTTGCTGTTAACTTAAATATTTATTCCTTGGTGTCTACTGAGTAGTACTTCATGTGTGACTGAGTAGAATAGAGAGGAATACTAATGATATGAGTAGTCTAGGTCTCCTTGGGACTTCTAATTAGGGCAATCTACATTATAAACAAAAATAAGAAAAATAATAGTCTCCCAGGCAGCATAAGGGTTAAATACTTGCCAGGCTCACCCTTCTCTGAGATATTTGGTCCTAGGGCATAGAAAGAAGTGCTCTGAAATGCACATTTAAATCCTTAAAATGCTGAAAAAGGTAGAGCTTCCTTCAAGTGAACCCCTTAAAATGAGAAAATGGGGCAGATACCTCCACTGAAACTGATACAATGGCTAATAAATGGCTTCTTCCCTTTAATTTAATCCTCTAAAATATTGGGAAAAGAGGGGCTTTCCTCACTTTAAATCTCTCTAGTGATGAAAAAAGAAGGATTTTTTTTCTTAATCCAAACCCTTTAAGAAGGAGGGGCAGCTGGGCTTCCCCCTCAATTTAAGCCTTAGGAAAACAAAAAGGGGGTGGTTACCCTTAATTCAAAACCATAAAAAACATTGCCAAGGTTTTGCCCTTCTATTTAAACTGGAAAAATAATGGAAAATGGGGACTCACTATCAATTAACATCCCTAACAGCATAGAAAAGGCAGGAATTCTTTCAACTGAGACCATTAAAATTGCAGGGGAAGCAGATTCCCTCATAATTTGAATACAAAAAATAATGGAAAGGGAAGCTTTTTCCTTCCACTTAAACCCCATTTCTCCTAATAACCCCCCTCTTTTATGGGAGTGCTGTGGAGGGCCTGGGGGCTCTGGGGAGGGATTGACACAGTAAAAGGAGAAAGTTGGAAGCTCTCCCCTGGATCCCACATGCTGCCCCTTGGCAAAAGGTTCTTCCCACGGTGTTTTCTCAAAGCGATGCTCCATGCCCTGGGTGGGTCAGGCTGCTCCCCAGTCCCTGCTGTATGCTCCAACCATAGCTCCTGGAGGGACATGTAGGATACCCCCATCAGCCCCTCTAGACTAGCAGCTCCCTATGCAGATATGCCCGGGTAAGCCTCTGAAAGGAGATGGTCACACGGGGTGCTGCTAGACCTTGTGGAGGTTGCTAGACCTAGTGCTAGACCTAGTGGAGGTTGAGGTAAAGAAAGGTCCTGTGGAGAGTTTCCTCCCCTATAAAGCCCTTTGTCTGCCCCTTAAACAATGGGGTGCTAGACTTTTCTTTCCAAGGAAACTAACAAGTCTTTCCTCTCTGTGTGCCCGTGGCCAAAACTGGGATTCGGCCTCCACAATTGCAGACAGAGAACAATTTCTCACAGACCATAGCTGCCAACACCAAGAACTCTTGCTGCCCCTGAAGTTCTCCTGCAAATGGACATTGACACACAGCAGGGGTGAGTTTGGTTTTACAGGGAACAGGGCCGGTGTTCGTGCGCAGGATTTCTCCCGGAGCGAAGCTGCCCCCGCCGAGAACTCGGGCTGTCCTGGCAGTGCCGAGCACCTCCTGCAAACTGGCGTCAGGAAACTCGGGGGGTGAGTTTTTCTGTGCAGAATTTCTCCCAGACTAAAGCTGAGGGCATCCAACCCTAACCACAGTAACTTAGCTGGGTCTAAAACTTGTAACCTTGGGACTGGCAGTGTGGGACCCAGCCTACTGTGCCACCACTGGGCCCCTTCTAAAGCATTCCACTGCAGTCCTAACACTTTGCCTTTTCAGAGGGTGTTTCCTCTGATCCTGACTGTAATCTTCAAAATATGCTAAAGAATCCTAAAATAGCGTTGAAAAAGCCCCAACGATACCCTAAGAAATCCCAGAAAAGTCCTAAAAAACCTTCCAACATCCCCTAAATATCTTTAAAAGTCCTGGAAAAAACCTCAAAGAAACATGCTCAGCCTCTGAACTCCACCTCTTGCTCTCTAGCCCGCAGATGTCATCCCTACACCTTTTAGCAGTGGGTCTTCTTGTCCTCTGAGGGTTCTGTCATTGTCCTGGTATGAGGGTTGCTGTGTTACCCCACCGGGAGGGTTCCGGTGTGGTCTCGCTGTTGGGGTTGCTGTGCTGTGCTGCTGTTGGGGGAAAAGGCTGTTGTTAGGGGGGCTGCTTAGGGTGAAGTTAGGTCTGGGGTGAGGGGTGGTGTACCTGTACCCTAACTTGCCTCCTAAGCTGATCCCTGTAGCCCTGATCTCCACTGGACTGTCCAGCCCTCAAGCCCTCTCCCTTTACCCCTCAACCCCCCCCCCCCGCCCCCCAGCCCAGGGGCTCTGTGTGTCACCATCAAGGCCTCTCCTTTGTCCCTTAGCCCCCAGCTTCTCTGTGTCACCCTGTGGCTGCCCCTGCTACCTTCAGCATCTTGGTGTGTTTCCCACTGTCCCCTCTCTCTCTCTCTGTTCCTCCCTCAGCTCCCAGCCTCTGTCACCCTCAATCCTCCGCAGTGCCCCTCAACCTGCCCCTCAGCCTCCATGTGTCGTGCCATGAAAAGACCCTAAAAAACCCTAAAAATTCCCTAAAAGACACCTAATCTTCAAAATGTCCTAAAACCCCCACAAAAACATAAAAATAGTCTCAGAATACCCATTAAATACACTAAAAATACCCTAATTTTAAAAAGTCCCTAAATATACCAGAAATACTCCTAAAAGAGCTCAAAAAATACCCCAAAAATCCTTAAAATGCCCTGATAAGACCCTAAAAAAACTAAAAAATCCCTCAAAAAACCCTAAAACTACTCTAGTCCTAAAAAGTCCTCCACATACCCTCAATAGTCAAAAAAAAAAAAGCCCCAAGAACACCACAAACCCCCCTAAAAATTCTAAAAAGTACTAGGAAAGCCCTTAAAATACCCTAACAAAGTCTTTTAAAAGCCCTGAAAAAGACCTAAAAGTATCCTAAATGTTCCCAGAAAATTCCTAAAAACTCCCACAAGAAATCCCTAAAATCTCCTTTTAAAGCCCTGAAAAATACTCTCCAATAAAAAACCCTAAAAAACTGCTCATCCCCCAACTCCTACCTTTGACTCTCTAGCCCACAAATATCATTATTACCTTTTTAATTAGGGTTGTTGCCTGCGGCTGCTGGGAGCGCTCTGGGGCTGTCCCAGCATTAGGGTCGCTGCCTTGTGCTGCTGTTGGGGAGAACTGGTGCTCTAGGGACGCTGTTTAGGGTGAGCTTAGGGCTGGGGTGAGGGCTGCTGCAGCTGTACCCTAATCCTACCTGGTACCCTGTGTCCTTTGTACCCCTAACTGTCAGAGTGAGCTGTCCACCTGTCAAACCACCTGTCCATCTCTTTGCCACCAGCCCGCAATGTCTGTGTGTCACCTTAAGCCCTGCCACATTGTCCCTTGGCCCCCTGACTTCCACCGTGCACTCTCCACCTGGGTAGGGGTGGTTTTTAGGGTGAGGTTAGGAATGTGTTCACCTGTCACCCTCAGGCACCCCCCACTTTGCCTCTCAAGGCACCCCCTGCCCCTCACCCTCTTTGTGTCTCCCTCAAGCTCCCCACTGCAGCCTCTCAGAGTCTCTGTGCCACCCTGGAGCCCCCTTTGCTCCTAAAGACCCCTTCTGCCTCTCAACTGCCCCCATGCTGTGTGTCACCCTCCAGCCCCCTCCCCTCAGCCCCTGGTGACACCCTGCATCCCACAGACGTTATCCCTGCCTGTCTTATTTGGGTGTTGTCCTGCGGCGAGAGCTGCCCTGTCCCCCAAGGGCTCAGGCTCCCACGTGCTGCCGTAGGGGACTCGCGGGCGGGTGGTGGGTGCGGTAAGGGATGGAGCGGGGAGCGTGGTGGGGAGAGGTGAAGAGCGGAGTGAGGGCTGGAGCAAGGGCGGGCTGGAAAATGGAGTGGGGTTAGGGGCGGAGAAGGCAGTAGGGGGCTGAGGTGAGGAGGTAAGGGTTAGGAGGAAGCACCCCGTAACTCCAAGATCAAACTGCAGCCAACGAGAACTCTGAGCGAGTTTGGGAGCGCCAAACGCCTTCGGCGAACTGGGGTCGTGAGTTTTGTTTCCCACAGAAAAGGGCCGGCATTCGTGTCCATGGGGCTGCGCCCTGCCCAGGCCCTTTGGTCCCGAGCGGGCTGCCAGCTCCTAAAATTCCAAACATCGCAGGTGAGACAGGAAGTTGGAAATTTAACTTGGGGTAGAAACTAATTTTGGATTTAGCTGAAGTCGGCTGGTGAACTTGTGTAGTCTGTTAAGTTGTGCTTGCAAAAAGGCCTGCAGAGAGAACAAAGGAAGTACAAGGCTACTTAGAAAGGAATGCAAGCATCCAAGCTGAAGAGAGATAAGGAGAGGGGGCCCCCACCGTCGGAAAAAGTGAACCTGGGTTTCCAATGAGTGCACGGCCTTGTCCTTGTGTGAGTAAAAGTTTGAGGTTTTGCCGGTGGCGGAGGGGTCCCCTGGTCGATAAGGCAACAAGGGAGGGGATAATTTTAACTCAATTCTCGAAACTGATGGCTCCTTTAGGACAAGAATATTTACACGAAGAAGCAATTCCCCCACGTTAAACTCATTTTTATTTTACCCCCAAAAATTCGATACCTATCACGAGCAATGTGCAGTTCTGGTTTTTCCCTGTACACTGTTTGTACAAAGGACCTGGGCACAGCCCACAGTCGCGATTCAATTGAATAAATCCTGGTTTGCATTTCAAAGGTTCTCGCTGTGAAAAACACGATCACTCTCCTGTGAAAACTTTAAAAGTTTATTAAAGGACAATAGGAGACAAGGACCATAAAGCCAAGGCTATTACAGCTGGGTGCATCTTGGCAGTGAATCAAGACCACACTTAGCTTTGGGGATACCCCTTGAATACCTTTTCCCTTACATCAGTCTCTTGCATATTCATAGACTCTTATGCATATCCATAAATTAGAATACATTTTCCAGGATCTATTTTACATGGCCCGTCCCAGGGTCCGCCTTTTTAGAGCTCTTGGCTGTGCTTTTTGGATTGTTCTCTTTATGGCTTCCAGTTTGGGCCTTCGTCCATAGTTTCTTCAGATGGTGAGTGCTGATAGTTGGCATATCTGTAGCAGCTGCCCTCATCCTGTGTTCATTGCATTTTCAAACACACATAGCAGGCTTTTTAACACAAACATAGCTATTTCACTACTATGTCTAAGCTTAATGAAAAGTCGAAATACAAATTATATCTTTATAACACAGTTACCTAAACGCCATGCTTGTAAATGCATTTAATTATTTATAAAAAGCCAATATTATAATACGTATCTGAAACATGGCGCTAAAACTGCATATTTCCAAATCTGGACTAGAATGCTCAACTAAAATCGTGGCCACATTCAAGAATGTCTGAAGTGCTGCAGAGAAGACAATCACAGCGCTGTAGAAATGACAGCTCCAGCAACACAAGTCCCCTATCCAGCTCCAGTGATTTCAGCTCTTGACCCACAAGCTTTATTTCACCGCCAGCTCTGTTCTTCCAGCTGCAGCTGCACCATTCTCCAGCTTCAAAGGGCAGCATCTTGCTCTTGGCTCCTGCCCTGCAGCACTTCAGCTCCCGCCCGAGGCTCTCTAAGCCCAGCCCACCGTCAGTATCCCAGCCCAATGGTGAGTCCAGCTCCTGCCCAAGAATCCCCAGTGACTGTGCCCTGGCCCTGCATCACTTTGCTTTGAAGGCCACAGCCCTGTTCACAGGTATACAGTTTATTTTGCATTGCCAACTACCATCCCAGCCCCACAGTGTTTACGGCTCCATCTCTAGAGGTGCCGTCGCAGAGCCGGGCAGGATCCTGCCATCGCCGGGGATTTCAGGTGCAATGCTGCAGCCCACTTTTGCCCTCCACACGTCCTATTCTAGCTTCAGTCACAGTAGCCTGCCCCAGCATGCGCATCCCAGGCCCACAGTGATTTTGGCGCAAGAGCACTACTGTCTGTGTGCCAGCCCTATGGCTCCTATGGCGTGTTGAGCCCCGATCCCGGACACGCAATGATGACAGCTTGAGCCCCAGTGATTTCAGCTCTTTCAGCTCTTGACCCACAAGCTTTATTTCACCGCCAGCTCTGTTCTTCCAGCTGCAGCTGCACCATTCTCCAGCTTCAAAGGGCAGCATCTTGCTCTTGGCTCCTGCCCTGCAGCACTTCAGCTCCCGCCCGAGGCTCTCTAAGCCCAGCCCACCATCAATATCCCAGCCCAAGGGTGAGTCCAGCTCCTGCCCAAGAATCCCAGTCACTGTGCCAGGCCCTGCCTCAATTTGCCTCCGTGGCAACAGCCCTGTTCTCAAGTCTACAGTTTATTTTGCATTTTCATTCAGTCGTGGCACCGCAGGACCCTTCCCAGCCCCACAGTGATTACGGCTCCATCCCTAGAAGTGCTATCACAGAGCCGGGCAGGATCCTGCCATCGCCGGGGATTTCAGGCGCAATGCTGCAGCCCACTTTTGCCCTCCACACGTCCTATTCTAGCTTCAGTCCCTGTAGCCTGCCCCAGCATGCGCATCCCAGGCCCACAGTGATTTTGGCGCAAGAGCACTACTGTCTGTGTGCCAGCCCTATGGCTCCTATGGCGTGTTGAGCCGCGATCCCGGACACGCAATGATGACAGCTTCAGCCCCAGTGATTTCAGCTCTTTTAGCTCTTGACCCACAAGCTTTATTTCACCGCCAGCTCTGTTCTTCCAGCTGCAGCTGCACCATTCTCCAGCTTCAAAGGGCAGCATCTTGCTCTTGGCTCCTGCCCTGCAGCACTTCAGCTCCCGCCCGAGGCTCTCTAAGCCCAGCCCATCATCAATATCCCAGCCCAAGGGTGAGTCCAGCTCCTGCCCAAAAATCCCAGTCACTGTGCCAGGCCCTGCCTCAATTTGCCTCCGTGGCAACAGCCCTGTTCTCAAGTCTACAGTTTATTTTGCATTTTCTTTCAGTCGCGGCACCGCAGGACACTTCCCAGCCCCACAGTGTTTACGGCTCCATCCCTAGAAGTGCTATCACAGAGCCGGGCAGGATCCTGCCATCGCCGGGGATTTCAGGCGCAATGCTGCAGCCCACTTTTGCCCTCCACAGGACGTGTTCTAGCTTCAGTCCCTGTAGCCTGCCCCAGCATGCGCGTCCCTGGCCCACAGTGATTTTGGCGCAAGAGCACTACTGTCTGTGTGCCAGCCCTATGGCTCCTATGGCGTGTTGAGCCCCGATCCCGGACACACAATGATGACAGCTTGAGCCCCAGTGATTTCAGCTCTTTCAGCTCTTGACCCACAAGCTTTATTTCACCGCCAGCTCTGTTCTTCCAGCTGCAGCTGCACCATTCTCCAGCTTCAAAGGGCAGCATCTTGCTCTTGGCTCCTGCCCTGCAGCACTTCAGCTCCCGCCCGAGGCTCTCTAAGCCCAGCCCACCATCAATATCCCAGCCCAAGGGTGAGTCCAGCTCCTGCCCAAGAATCCCAGTCACTGTGCCAGGCCCTGCCTCAATTTGCCTCCGTGGCAACAGCCCTGTTCTCAAGTCTACAGTTTATTTTGCATTTTCATTCAGTCGCGGCACCGCAAGACCCTTCCCAGCCCCACAGTGATTACGGCTCCATCCCTAGAAGTGCTATCACAGAGCCAAGCAGGATCCTGCCATCGCCGGGGATTTCAGGCGCAATGCTGCAGCCCCCTTTTGCCCTCCACACGTCCTATTCTAGCTTCAGTCACTGTAGCCTGCCCCAGCATGCGCATCCCAGGCCCACAGTGATTTTGGCGCAAGAGCACTACTGTCTGTGTGCCCGCCCTATGGCTCCTATGGCGTGTTGAGCCCCGATCCCGGACACGCAATGATGACAGCTTGAGCCCCAGTGATTTCAGCTCTTTCAGCTCTTGACCCACAAGCTTTATTTCACCGCCAGCTCTGTTCTTCCAGCTGCAGCTGCACCATTCTCCAGCTTCAAAGGGCAGCATCTTGCTCTTGGCTCCTGCCCTGCAGCACTTCAGCTCCCGCCCGAGGCTCTCTGAGCCCAGCCCACCATCAATGTGCCAACCCCACCATCATTTCAGCTGCCACGCAAAAATCCCCAGTAACTGTACCAGCCCACTCATCACTTTGCTTTGAAGGCCACAGCCCTGTTCTCAGGACTACAATTTCTTTTCCATTTTATACCACAATCCCAGCCCCACAGTGATTACGGCTCCATCCCTTGAAGTGCTATCACAGAGCCGGGCAGGATCCTGCCATCGCCGGGGATTTCAGGCGCAATACTGCAGCCCCCTTTTGCCCTCCACACGTCCTATTCTAGCTTCAGTCACAGTAGCCTGCCCAGCATGCGCATCCCAGGCCCACAGTGATTTTGGTGCAAGAGCACTACTGTCTGTGTGCCAGCCCTATGGCTCCTATGGCGTGTTCAGCCCCGATCCCGGACACACAATGATGACAGCTTGAGCCCCAGTGATTTCAGCTCTTTCAGCTCTTGACCCACAAGCTTTATTTCACCGCCAGCTCTGTTCTTCCAGCTGCAGCTGCACCATTCTCCAGCTTCAAAGGGCAGCATCTTGCTCTTGGCTCCTGCCCTGCAGCACTTCAGCTCCCGCCCGAGGCTCTCTGAGCCCAGCCCACCGTCAGTATCCCAGCCCAAGGGTGAGTCCAGCTCCTGTCCAAGAATCCCCAGTGACTGTGCCCTGGCCCTGCATCACTTTGCTTTGAAGGCCACTGCCCTGTTCACTGGTATACAGTTTATTTTGCATTGCCAACTACCATCCCAGCCCCACAGTGTTTACGGCTCCATCTCTAGAGGTGCCGTCGCAGAGCCGGGCAGGATCCTGCCATCGCCGGGGATTTCAGGCGCAGTGTTGCAGCCCCCTTTTGCCCTCCACACGTCCTATTCTAGCTTCAGTCACAGTAGCCTGCCCAGCATGCGCATCCCAGGCCCACAGTGATTTTGGCGCAAGAGCACTACTGTCTGTGTGCCAGCCCTATGGCTCCTATGGCGTGTTCAGCCCCGATCCCGGACACGCAATGATGACAGCTTGAGCCCCAGTGATTTCAGCTCTTTCAGCTCTTGACCCACAAGCTTTATTTCACCGCCAGCTCTGTTCTTCCAGCTGCAGCTGCACCATTCTCCAGCTTCAAAGGGCAGCATCTTGCTCTTGGCTCCTGCCCTGCAGCACTTCAGCTCCCGCCCGAGGCTCTCTGAGCCCAGCCCACCGTCAGTATCCCAGCCCAAGGGTGAGTCCAGCTCCTGCCCAAGAATCCCAGTCACTGTGCCAGGCCCTGCCTCAATTTGCCTCCATGGCAACAGCCCTGTTCTCAAGTCTACAGTTTATTTTGCATTTTCTTTCAGTCGCGGCACCGCAGGACACTTCCCAGCCCCACAGTGTTTACGGCTCCATCCCTAGAAGTGCTATCACAGAGCCGGGCAGGATCCTGCCATCGCCGGGGATTTCAGGCGCAATGCTGCAGCCCACTTTTGCCCTCCACAGGACGTGTTCTAGCTTCAGTCCCTGTAGCCTGCCCCAGCATGCGCGTCCCAGGCCCACAGTGATTTTGGCGCAAGAGCACTACTGTCTGTGTGCCAGCCCTATGGCTCCTATGGCGTGTTGAGCCCCGATCCCGGACACGCAATGATGACAGCTTGAGCCCCAGTGATTTCAGCTCTTTCAGCTCTTGACCCACAAGCTTTATTTCACCGCCAGCTCTGTTCTTCCAGCTGCAGCTGCACCATTCTCCAGCTTCAAAGGGCAGCATCTTGCTCTTGGCTCCTGCCCTGCAGCACTTCAGCTCCCGCCCGAGGCTCTCTAAGCCCAGCCCACCGTCAGTATCCCAGCCCAAGGGTGAGTCCAGCTCCTGTCCAAGAATCCCCAGTGACTGTGCCCTGGCCCTGCATCACTTTGCTTTGAAGGCCACTGCCCTGTTCACTGGTATACAGTTTATTTTGCATTGCCAACTACCATCCCAGCCCCACAGTGTTTACGGCTCCATCTCTAGAGGTGCCGTCGCAGAGCCGGGCAGGATCCTGCCATCGCCGGGGATTTCAGGCGCAGTGTTGCAGCCCCCTTTTGCCCTCCACACGTCCTATTCTAGCTTCAGTCACAGTAGCCTGCCCAGCATGCGCATCCCAGGCCCACAGTGATTTTGGCGCAAGAGCACTACTGTCTGTGTGCCAGCCCTATGGCTCCTATGGCGTGTTCAGCCCCGATCCCGGACACGCAATGATGACAGCTTGAGCCCCAGTGATTTCAGCTCTTTCAGCTCTTGACCCACAAGCTTTATTTCACCGCCAGCTCTGTTCTTCCAGCTGCAGCTGCACCATTCTCCAGCGTCAAAGGGCAGCATCTTGCTCTTGGCTCCTGCCCTGCAGCACTTCAGCTCCCGCCCGAGGCTCTCTAAGCCCAGCCCACCATCAATATCCCAGCCCAAGGGTGAGTCCAGCTCCTGCCCAAGAATCCCAGTCACTGTGCCAGGCCCTGCCTCAATTTGCCTCCGTGGCAACAGCCCTGTTCTCAAGTCTACAGTTTATTTTGCATTTTCATTCAGTCGTGGCACCGCAGGACCCTTCCCAGCCCCACAGTGATTACGGCTCCATCCCTAGAAGTGCTATCACAGAGCCGGGCAGGATCCTGCCATCGCCGGGGATTTCAGGCGCAATGCTGCAGCCCACTTTTGCCCTCCACACGTCCTATTCTAGCTTCAGTCCCTGTAGCCTGCCCCAGCATGCGCATCCCAGGCCCACAGTGATTTTGGCGCAAGAGCACTACTGTCTGTGTGCCAGCCCTATGGCTCCTATGGCGTGTTGAGCCGCGATCCCGGACACGCAATGATGACAGCTTCAGCCCCAGTGATTTCAGCTCTTTTAGCTCTTGACCCACAAGCTTTATTTCACCGCCAGCTCTGTTCTTCCAGCTGCAGCTGCACCATTCTCCAGCTTCAAAGGGCAGCATCTTGCTCTTGGCTCCTGCCCTGCAGCACTTCAGCTCCCGCCCGAGGCTCTCTAAGCCCAGCCCATCATCAATATCTCAGCCCAAGGGTGAGTCCAGCTCCTGCCCAAGAATCCCAGTCACTGTGCCAGGCCCTGCCTCAATTTGCCTCCGTGGCAACAGCCCTGTTCTCAAGTCTACAGTTTATTTTGCATTTTCTTTCAGTCGCGGCACCGCAGGACACTTCCCAGCCCCACAGTGTTTACGGCTCCATCCCTAGAAGTGCTCTCACAGAGCCGGGCAGGATCCTGCCATCGCCGGGGATTTCAGGCGCAATGCTGCAGCCCACTTTTGCCCTCCACAGGACGTGTTCTAGCTTCAGTCCCTGTAGCCTGCCCCAGCATGCGCGTCCCTGGCCCACAGTGATTTTGGCGCAAGAGCACTACTGTCTGTGTGCCAGCCCTATGGCTCCTATGGCGTGTTGAGCCCCGATCCCGGACACACAATGATGACAGCTTGAGCCCCAGTGATTTCAGCTCTTTCAGCTCTTGACCCACAAGCTTTATTTCACCGCCAGCTCTGTTCTTCCAGCTGCAGCTGCACCATTCTCCAGCTTCAAAGGGCAGCATCTTGCTCTTGGCTCCTGCCCTGCAGCACTTCAGCTCCCGCCCGAGGCTCTCTAAGCCCAGCCCACCATCAATATCCCAGCCCAAGGGTGAGTCCAGCTCCTGCCCAAGAATCCCAGTCACTGTGCCAGGCCCTGCCTCAATTTGCCTCCGTGGCAACAGCCCTGTTCTCAAGTCTACAGTTTATTTTGCATTTTCATTCAGTCGCGGCACCGCAGGACCCTTCCCAGCCCCACAGTGATTACGGCTCCATCCCTAGAAGTGCTATCACAGAGCCGGGCAGGATCCTGCCATCGCCGGGGATTTCAGGCGCAATGCTGCAGCCCACTTTTGCCCTCCACACGTCCTATTCTAGCTTCAGTCCCTGTAGCCTGCCCCAGCATGCGCATCCCAGGCCCACAGTGATTTTGGCGCAAGAGCACTACTGTCTGTGTGCCCGCCCTATGGCTCCTATGGCGTGTTGAGCCGCGATCCCGGACACGCAATGATGACAGCTTGAGCCCCAGTGATTTCAGCTCTTTCAGCTCTTGACCCACAAGCTTTATTTCACCGCCAGCTCTGTTCTTCCAGCTGCAGCTGCACCATTCTCCAGCTTCAAAGGGCAGCATCTTGCTCTTGGCTCCTGCCCTGCAGCACTTCAGCTCCCGCCCGAGGCTCTCTGAGCCCAGCCCACCATCAATGTGCCAACCCCACCATCATTTCAGCTGCCACGCAAAAATCCCCAGTAACTGTACCAGCCCACTCATCACTTTGCTTTGAAGGCCACAGCCCTGTTCTCAGGACTACAATTTCTTTTCCATTTTATACCACAATCCCAGCCCCACAGTGATTACGGCTCCATCCCTTGAAGTGCTATCACAGAGCCGGGCAGGATCCTGCCATCGCCGGGGATTTCAGGCGCAATACTGCAGCCCCCTTTTGCCCTCCACACGTCCTATTCTAGCTTCAGTCACAGTAGCCTGCCCAGCATGCGCATCCCAGGCCCACAGTGATTTTGGTGCAAGAGCACTACTGTCTGTGTGCCAGCCCTATGGCTCCTATGGCGTGTTCAGCCCCGATCCCGGACACACAATGATGACAGCTTGAGCCCCAGTGATTTCAGCTCTTTCAGCTCTTGACCCACAAGCTTTATTTCACCGCCAGCTCTGTTCTTCCAGCTGCAGCTGCACCATTCTCCAGCTTCAAAGGGCAGCATCTTGCTCTTGGCTCCTGCCCTGCAGCACTTCAGCTCCCACCCGAGGCTCTCTAAGCCCAGCCCACCGTCAGTATCCCAGCCCAAGGGTGAGTCCAGCTCCTGTCCAAGAATCCCCAGTGACTGTGCCCTGGCCCTGCATCACTTTGCTTTGAAGGCCACAGCCCTGTTCACAGGTATACAGTTTATTTTGCATTGCCAACTACCATCCCAGCCCCACAGTGTTTACGGCTCCATCTCTAGAGGTGCCGTCGCAGAGCCGGGCAGGATCCTGCCATCGCCGGGGATTTCAGGCGCAGTGTTGCAGCCCCCTTTTGCCCTCCACACGTCCTATTCTAGCTTCAGTCACAGTAGCCTGCCCAGCATGCGCATCCCAGGCCCACAGTGATTTTGGCGCAAGAGCACTACTGTCTGTGTGCCAGCCCTATGGCTCCTATGGCGTGTTGAGCCCCGATCCCGGTCACGCAATGATGACAGCTTCAGCCCCACTGATTTCAGCTCTTTCAGCTCTTGACCCACAAGCTTTATTTCACCGCCAGCTCTGTTCTTCCAGCTGCAGCTGAACCATTCTCCAGCGTCAAAGGGCAGCATCTTGCTCTTGGCTCCTGCCCTGCAGCACTTCAGCTCCCGCCCGAGGCTCTCTAAGCCCAGCCCACCATCAATATCCCAGCCCAAGGGTGAGTCCAGCTCCTGCCCAAGAATCCCAGTCACTGTGCCAGGCCCTGCCTCAATTTGCCTCCGTGGCAACAGCCCTGTTCTCAAGTCTACAGTTTATTTTGCATTTTCATTCAGTCGCGGCACCGCAGGACCCTTCCCAGCCCCACAGTGATTACGGCTCCATCCCTTGATGTGCTATCACAGAGCCGGGCAGGATCCTGCAATCGCCGGGGATTTCAGGCGCAATGCTGCAGCCCACTTTTGCCCTCCACACGTCCCATTCTAGCTTCAGTCCCTGTAGCCTGCCCCAGCATGCGCATCCCAGGCCCACAGTGATTTTGGCGCAAGAGCACTACTGTCTGTGTGCCAGCCCTATGGCTCCTATGGCGTGTTGAGCCGCGATCCCGGACACGCAATGATGACAGCTTCAGCCCCAGTGATTTCAGCTCTTTCAGCTCTTGACCCACAAGCTTTATTTCACCGCCAGCTCTGTTCTTCCAGCTGCAGCTGCACCATTCTCCAGCTTCAAAGGGCAGCATCTTGCTCTTGGCTCCTGCCCTGCAGCACTTCAGCTCCCGCCCGAGGCTCTCTGAGCCCAGCCCACCATCAATATCCCAGCCCAAGGGTGAGTCCAGCTCCTGCCCAAGAATCCCAGTCACTGTGCCAGGCCCTGCCTCAATTTGCCTCCATGGCAACAGCCCTGTTCTCAAGTCTACAGTTTATTTTGCATTTTCTTTCAGTCGCGGCACCGCAGGACACTTCCCAGCCCCACAGTGTTTACGGCTCCATCCCTAGAAGTGCTATCACAGAGCCGGGCAGGATCCTGCCATCGCCGGGGATTTCAGGCGCAATGCTGCAGCCCACTTTTGCCCTCCACAGGACGTGTTCTAGCTTCAGTCCCTGTAGCCTGCCCCAGCATGCGCGTCCCTGGCCCACAGTGATTTTGGCGCAAGAGCACTACTGTCTGTGTGCCAGCCCTATGGCTCCTATGGCGTGTTGAGCCCCGATCCCGGACACGCAATGATGACAGCTTCAGCCCCAGTGATTTCAGCTCTTTCAGCTCTTGACCCACAAGCTTTATTTCACCGCCAGCTCTGTTCTTCCAGCTGCAGCTGCACCATTCTCCAGCTTCAAAGGGCAGCATCTTGCTCTTGGCTCCTGCCCTGCAGCACTTCAGCTCCCACCCGAGGCTCTCTAAGCCCAGCCCACCGTCAGTATCCCAGCCCAAGGGTGAGTCCAGCTCCTGTCCAAGAATCCCCAGTGACTGTGCCCTGGCCCTGCATCACTTTGCTTTGAAGGCCACTGCCCTGTTCACTGGTATACAGTTTATTTTGCATTGCCAACTACCATCCCAGCCCCACAGTGTTTACGGCTCCATCTCTAGAGGTGCCGTCGCAGAGCCGGGCAGGATCCTGCCATCGCCGGGGATTTCAGGCGCAGTGTTGCAGCCCCCTTTTGCCCTCCACACGTCCTATTCTAGCTTCAGTCACAGTAGCCTGCCCAGCATGCGCATCCCAGGCCCACAGTGATTTTGGCGCAAGAGCACTACTGTCTGTGTGCCAGCCCTATGGCTCCTATGGCGTGTTCAGCCCCGATCCCGGACACGCAATGATGACAGCTTGAGCCCCAGTGATTTCAGCTCTTTCAGCTCTTGACCCACAAGCTTTATTTCACCGCCAGCTCTGTTCTTCCAGCTGCAGCTGCACCATTCTCCAGCGTCAAAGGGCAGCATCTTGCTCTTGGCTCCTGCCCTGCAGCACTTCAGCTCCCGCCCGAGGCTCTCTAAGCCCAGCCCACCATCAATATCCCAGCCCAAGGGTGAGTCCAGCTCCTGCCCAAGAATCCCAGTCACTGTGCCAGGCCCTGCCTCAATTTGCCTCCATGGCAACAGCCCTGTTCTCAAGTCTACAGTTTATTTTGCATTTTCATTCAGTCGTGGCACCGCAGGACCCTTCCCAGCCCCACAGTGATTACAGCTCCATCCCTAGAAGTGCTATCACAGAGCCGGGCAGGATCCTGCCATCGCCGGGGATTTCAGGCGCAATGCTGCAGCCCACTTTTGCCCTCCACACGTCCTATTCTAGCTTCAGTCCCTGTAGCCTGCCCCAGCATGCGCATCCCAGGCCCACAGTGATTTTGGCGCAAGAGCACTACTGTCTGTGTGCCAGCCCTATGGCTCCTATGGCGTGTTGAGCCCCGATCCCGGACACGCAATGATGACAGCTTCAGCCCCAGTGATTTCAGCTCTTTCAGCTCTTGACCCACAAGCTTTATTTCACCGCCAGCTCTGTTCTTCCAGCTGCAGCTGCACCATTCTCCAGCTTCAAAGGGCAGCATCTTGCTCTTGGCTCCTGCCCTGCAGCACTTCAGCTCCCACCCGAGGCTCTCTAAGCCCAGCCCTCCGTCAGTATCCCAGCCCAAGGGTGAGTCCAGCTCCTGTCCAAGAATCCCCAGTGACTGTGCCCTGGCCCTGCCTCACTTTGCTTTGAAGGCCTCAGCCCTGTTCTCAGGACTACAGTTTCTTTTGCATTGCCAACTACCATCCCAGCCCCACAGTGGTTGCGGCTCCATCCCTAGAAGTGCAATCACAGAGCCGGGCAGGATCCTGCCATCGCCGGGGATTTCAGGCGCAGTGTTGCAGCCCCCTTTTGCCCTCCACACGTCCTATTCTAGCTTCAGTCACAGTAGCCTGCCCAGCATGCGCATCCCAGGCCCACAATGATTTTGGCGCAAGAGCACTACTGTCTGTGTGCCAGCCCTATGGCTCCTATGGCGTGTTGAGCCCCGATCCCGGACACGCAATGATGACAGCTTGAGCCCCAGTGATTTCAGCTCTTTCAGCTCTTGACCCACAAGCTTTATTTCACCGCCAGCTCTGTTCTTCCAGCTGCAGCTGCACCATTCTCCAGCTTCAAAGGGCAGCATCTTGCTCTTGGCTCCTGCCCTGCAGCACTTCAGCTCCCGCACGAGGCTCTCTAAGCCCAGCCCACTGTCAGTATCCCAGCCCAAGGGTGAGTCCAGCTCCTGCCCAAGAATCCCAGTCACTTTGCCAGGCCCTGCCTCAATTTGCCTCCGTGGCAACAGCCCTGTTCTCAAGTCTACAGTTTATTTTGCATTTTCATTCAGTCGCGGCACCGCAGGACCCTTCCCAGCCCCACAGTGATTACGGCTCCATCCCTAGAAGTGCTATCACAGAGCCGGGCGGGATCCTGCCATCGCCGGGGATTTCAGGCGCAATGCTGCAGCCCACTTTTGCCCTCCACACGTCCCATTCTAGCTTCAGTCCCTGTAGCCTGCCCCAGCATGCGCATCCCAGGCCCACAGTGATTTTGGCGCAAGAGCACTACTGTCTGTGTGCCCGCCCTATGGCTCCTATGGCGTGTTGAGCCGCGATCCCGGACACGCAATGATGACAGCTTGAGCCCCAGTGATTTCAGCTCTTTTAGCTCTTGACCCACAAGCTTTATTTCACCGCCAGCTCTGTTCTTCCAGCTGCAGCTGCACCATTCTCCAGCTTCAAAGGGCAGCATCTTGCTCTTGGCTCCTGCCCTGCAGCACTTCAGCTCCCGCCCGAGGCTCTCTGAGCCCAGCCCACCATCAATGTGCCAACCCCACCATCATTTCAGCTGCCACGCAAAAATCCCCAGTAACTGTACCAGCCCACTCATCACTTTGCTTTGAAGGCCACAGCCCTGTTCTCAGGACTACAATTTCTTTTCCATTTTATACCACAATCCCAGCCCCACAGTGATTACGGCTCCATCCCTTGAAGTGCTATCACAGAGCCGGGCAGGATCCTGCCATCGCCGGGGATTTCAGGCGCAATACTGCAGCCCCCTTTTTCCCTCCACACGTCCTATTCTAGCTTCAGTCACAGTAGCCTGCCCAGCATGCGCATCCCAGGCCCACAGTGATTTTGGCGCAAGAGCACTACTGTCTGTGTGCCAGCCCTATGGCTCCTATGGCGTGTTGAGCCCCGATCCCGGACACGCAATGATGACAGCTTGAGCCCCAGTGATTTCAGCTCTTTCAGCTCTTGACCCACAAGCTTTATTTCACCGCCAGCTCTGTTCTTCCAGCTGCAGCTGCACCATTCTCCAGCTTCAAAGGGCAGCATCTTGCTCTTGGCTCCTGCCCTGCAGCACTTCAGCTCCCACCCGAGGCTCTCTAAGCCCAGCCCACCGTCAGTATCCCAGCCCAAGGGTGAGTCCAGCTCCTGTCCAAGAATCCCCAGTGACTGTGCCCTGGCCCTGCATCACTTTGCTTTGAAGGCCACAGCCCTGTTCACAGGTATACAGTTTATTTTGCATTGCCAACTACCATCCCAGCCCCACAGTGTTTACGGCTCCATCTCTAGAGGTGCCGTCGCAGAGCCGGGCAGGATCCTGCCATCGCCGGGGATTTCAGGCGCAGTGTTGCAGCCCCCTTTTGCCCTCCACACGTCCTATTCTAGCTTCAGTCACAGTAGCCTGCCCAGCATGCGCATCCCAGGCCCACAGTGATTTTGGCGCAAGAGCACTACTGTCTGTGTGCCAGCCCTATGGCTCCTATGGCGTGTTCAGCCCCGATCCCGGACACGCAATGATGACAGCTTGAGCCCCAGTGATTTCAGCTCTTTCAGCTCTTGACCCACAAGCTTTATTTCACCGCCAGCTCTGTTCTTCCAGCTGCAGCTGCACCATTCTCCAGCGTCAAAGGGCAGCATCTTGCTCTTGGCTCCTGCCCTGCAGCACTTCAGCTCCCGCCCGAGGCTCTCTAAGCCCAGCCCACCATCAATATCCCAGCCCAAGGGTGAGTCCAGCTCCTGCCCAAGAATCCCAGTCACTGTGCCAGGCCCTGCCTCAATTTGCCTCCGTGGCAACAGCCCTGTTCTCAAGTCTACAGTTTATTTTGCATTTTCATTCAGTCGTGGCACCGCAGGACCCTTCCCAGCCCCACAGTGATTACAGCTCCATCCCTAGAAGTGCTATCACAGAGCCGGGCAGGATCCTGCCATCGCCGGGGATTTCAGGCGCAATGCTGCAGCCCACTTTTGCCCTCCACACGTCCTATTCTAGCTTCAGTCCCTGTAGCCTGCCCCAGCATGCGCATCCCAGGCCCACAGTGATTTTGGCGCAAGAGCACTACTGTCTGTGTGCCAGCCCTATGGCTCCTATGGCGTGTTGAGCCGCGATCCCGGACACGCAATGATGACAGCTTCAGCCCCAGTGATTTCAGCTCTTTCAGCTCTTGACCCACAAGCTTTATTTCACCGCCAGCTCTGTTCTTCCAGCTGCAGCTGCACCATTCTCCAGCTTCAAAGGGCAGCATCTTGCTCTTGGCTCCTGCCCTGCAGCACTTCAGCTCCCACCCGAGGCTCTCTAAGCCCAGCCCTCCGTCAGTATCCCAGCCCAAGGGTGAGTCCAGCTCCTGTCCAAGAATCCCCAGTGACTGTGCCCTGGCCCTGCCTCACTTTGCTTTGAAGGCCTCAGCCCTGTTCTCAGGACTACAGTTTCTTTTGCATTGCCAACTACCATCCCAGCCCCACAGTGGTTGCGGCTCCATCCCTAGAAGTGCAATCACAGAGCCGGGCAGGATCCTGCCATCGCCGGGGATTTCAGGCGCAGTGTTGCAGCCCCCTTTTGCCCTCCACACGTCCTATTCTAGCTTCAGTCACAGTAGCCTGCCCAGCATGCGCATCCCAGGCCCACAATGATTTTGGCGCAAGAGCACTACTGTCTGTGTGCCAGCCCTATGGCTCCTATGGCGTGTTGAGCCCCGATCCCGGACACGCAATGATGACAGCTTCAGCCCCAGTGATTTCAGCTCTTTCAGCTCTTGACCCACAAGCTTTATTTCACCGCCAGCTCTGTTCTTCCAGCTGCAGCTGCACCATTCTCCAGCTTCAAAGGGCAGCATCTTGCTCTTGGCTCCTGCCCTGCAGCACTTCAGCTCCCGCACGAGGCTCTCTAAGCCCAGCCCACCGTCAGTATCCCAGCCCAAGGGTGAGTCCAGCTCCTGCCCAAGAATCCCAGTCACTTTGCCAGGCCCTGCCTCAATTTGCCTCCGTGGCAACAGCCCTGTTCTCAAGTCTACAGTTTATTTTGCATTTTCATTCAGTCGCGGCACCGCAGGACCCTTCCCAGCCCCACAGTGATTACGGCTCCATCCCTAGAAGTGCTATCACAGAGCCGGGCGGGATCCTGCCATCGCCGGGGATTTCAGGCGCAATGCTGCAGCCCACTTTTGCCCTCCACACGTCCTATTCTAGCTTCAGTCCCTGTAGCCTGCCCCAGCATGCGCATCCCAGGCCCACAGTGATTTTGGCGCAAGAGCACTACTGTCTGTGTGCCCGCCCTATGGCTCCTATGGCGTGTTGAGCCGCGATCCCGGACACGCAATGATGACAGCTTGAGCCCCAGTGATTTCAGCTCTTTTAGCTCTTGACCCACAAGCTTTATTTCACCGCCAGCTCTGTTCTTCCAGCTGCAGCTGCACCATTCTCCAGCTTCAAAGGGCAGCATCTTGCTCTTGGCTCCTGCCCTGCAGCACTTCAGCTCCCGCCCGAGGCTCTCTGAGCCCAGCCCACCATCAATGTGCCAACCCCACCATCATTTCAGCTGCCACGCAAAAATCCCCAGTAACTGTACCAGCCCACTCATCACTTTGCTTTGAAGGCCACAGCCCTGTTCTCAGGACTACAATTTCTTTTCCATTTTATACCACAATCCCAGCCCCACAGTGATTACGGCTCCATCCCTTGAAGTGCTATCACAGAGCCGGGCAGGATCCTGCCATCGCCGGGGATTTCAGGCGCAATACTGCAGCCCCCTTTTTCCCTCCACACGTCCTATTCTAGCTTCAGTCACAGTAGCCTGCCCAGCATGCGCATCCCAGGCCCACAGTGATTTTGGCGCAAGAGCACTACTGTCTGTGTGCCAGCCCTATGGCTCCTATGGCGTGTTGAGCCCCGATCCCGGACACGCAATGATGACAGCTTGAGCCCCAGTGATTTCAGCTCTTTCAGCTCTTGACCCACAAGCTTTATTTCACCGCCAGCTCTGTTCTTCCAGCTGCAGCTGCACCATTCTCCAGCTTCAAAGGGCAGCATCTTGCTCTTGGCTCCTGCCCTGCAGCACTTCAGCTCCCACCCGAGGCTCTCTAAGCCCAGCCCACCGTCAGTATCCCAGCCCAAGGGTGAGTCCAGCTCCTGTCCAAGAATCCCCAGTGACTGTGCCCTGGCCCTGCATCACTTTGCTTTGAAGGCCACAGCCCTGTTCACAGGTATACAGTTTATTTTGCATTGCCAACTACCATCCCAGCCCCACAGTGTTTACGGCTCCATCTCTAGAGGTGCCGTCGCAGAGCCGGGCAGGATCCTGCCATCGCCGGGGATTTCAGGCGCAGTGTTGCAGCCCCCTTTTGCCCTCCACACGTCCTATTCTAGCTTCAGTCACAGTAGCCTGCCAAGCATGCGCATCCCAGGCCCACAGTGATTTTGGCGCAAGAGCACTACTGTCTGTGTGCCCGCCCTATGGCTCCTATGGCGTGTTGAGCCGCGATCCCGGACACGCAATGATGACAGCTTCAGCCCCAGTGATTTCAGCTCTTTTAGCTCTTGACCCACAAGCTTTATTTCACCGCCAGCTCTGTTCTTCCAGCTGCAGCTGCACCATTCTCCAGCGTCAAAGGGCAGCTTCTTGCTCTTGGCTCCTGCCCTGCAGCACTTCAGCTCCCGCCCGAGGCTCTCTAAGCCCAGCCCACCGTCAGTATCCCAGCCCAAGGGTGAGTCCAGCTCCTGCCCAAGAATCCCAGTCACTGTGCCAGGCCCTGCCTCAATTTGCCTCCGTGGCAACAGCCCTGTTCTCAAGTCTACAGTTTATTTTGCATTTTCATTCAGTCGCGGCACCGCAGGACCCTTCCCAGCCCCACAGTGTTTACGGCTCCATCCCTAGAAGTGCTATCACAGAGCCGGGCAGGATCCTGCCATCGCCGGGGATTTCAGGCGCAATGCTGCAGCCCACTTTTGCCCTCCACACGTCCTATTCTAGCTTCAGTCCCTGTAGCCTGCCCCAGCATGCGCATCCCAGGCCCACAATGATTTTGGCGCAAGAGCACTACTGTCTGTGTGCCAGCCCTATGGCTCCTATGGCGTGTTGAGCCGCGATCCCGGACACGCAATGATGACAGCTTCAGCCCCAGTGATTTCAGCTCTTTTAGCTCTTGACCCACAAGCTTTATTTCACCGCCAGCTCTGTTCTTCCAGCTGCAGCTGCACCATTCTCCAGCTTCAAAGGGCAGCATCTTGCTCTTGGCTCCTGCCCTGCAGCACTTCAGCTCCCACCCGAGGCTCTCTAAGCCCAGCCCACCGTCAGTATCCCAGCCCAAGGGTGAGTCCAGCTCCTGTCCAAGAATCCCCAGTGACTGTGCCCTGGCCCTGCATCACTTTGCTTTGAAGGCCACAGCCCTGTTCACAGGTATACAGTTTATTTTGCATTGCCAACTACCATCCCAGCCCCACAGTGTTTACGGCTCCATCTCTAGAGGTGCCGTCGCAGAGCCGGGCAGGATCCTGCCATCGCCGGGGATTTCAGGCGCAGTGTTGCAGCCCCCTTTTGCCCTCCACACGTCCTATTCTAGCTTCAGTCACAGTAGCCTGCCCAGCATGCGCATCCCAGGCCCACAGTGATTTTGGCGCAAGAGCACTACTGTCTGTGTGCCAGCCCTATGGCTCCTATGGCGTGTTGAGCCCCGATCCCGGACACGCAATGATGACAGCTTCAGCCCCAGTGATTTCAGCTCTTTCAGCTCTTGACCCACAAGCTTTATTTCACCGCCAGCTCTGTTCTTCCAGCTGCAGCTGCACCATTCTCCAGCGTCAAAGGGCAGCTTCTTGCTCTTGGCTCCTGCCCTGCAGCACTTCAGCTCCCGCCCGAGGCTCTCTGAGCCCAGCCCACCATCAATATCCCAGCCCAAGGGTGAGTCCAGCTCCTGCCCAAGAATCCCAGTCACTGTGCCAGGCCCTGCCTCAATTTGCCTCCGTGGCAACAGCCCTGTTCTCAAGTCTACAGTTTATTTTGCATTTTCATTCAGTCGCGGCACCGCAGGACCCTTCCCAGCCCCACAGTGATTACGGCTCCATCCCTAGAAGTGCTATCACAGAGCCGGGCAGGATCCTGCCATCGCCGGGGATTTCAGGCGCAATGCTGCAGCCCACTTTTGCCCTCCACACGTCCTATTCTAGCTTCAGTCGCAGTAGCCTGCCCCAGCATGCGCATCCCAGGCCCACAGTGATTTTGGCGCAAGAGCACTACTGTCTGTGTGCCAGCCCTATGGCTCCTATGGCGTGTTGAGCCCCGATCCCGGACACGCAATGATGACAGCTTGAGCCCCAGTGATTTCAGCTCTTTCAGCTCTTGACCCACAAGCTTTATTTCACCGCCAGCTCTGTTCTTCCAGCTGCAGCTGCACCATTCTCCAGCTTCAAAGGGCAGCATCTTGCTCTTGGCTCCTGCCCTGCAGCACTTCAGCTCCCGCCCGAGGCTCTCTGACCCCAGCCCACCATCAATATCCCAACCCCACCATCATTTCAGCTGCCACGCAAAAATCCCCAGTCACTGTACCAGCCCACTCATCACTTTGCTTTGAAGGCCACAGCCCTGTTCTCAGGACTACAATTTCTTTTCCATTTTATACCACAATCCCAGCCCCACAGTGATTACGGCTCCATCCCTTGAAGTGCTATCACAGAGCCGGGCAGGATCCTGCCATCGCCGGGGATTTCAGGCGCAATGCTGCAGCCCCCTTTTGCCCTCCACACGTCCTATTCTAGCTTCAGTCACAGTAGCCTGCCCAGCATGCGCATCCCAGGCCCACAGTGATTTTGGCGCAAGAGCACTACTGTCTGTGTGCCAGCCCTATGGCTCCTATGGCGTGTTGAGCCCCGATCCCGGTCACGCAATGATGACAGCTTGAGCCCCAGTGATTTCAGCTCTTTCAGCTCTTGACCCACAAGCTTTATTTCACCGCCAGCTCTGTTCTTCCAGCTGCAGCTGCACCATTCTCCAGCTTCAAAGGGCAGCATCTTGCTCTTGGCTCCTGCCCTGCAGCACTTCAGCTCCTGCCCGAGGCTCTCTGAGCCCAGACCACCATCAATGTGCCAACCCCACCATCATTTCAGCTGCCACGCAAAAATCCCCAGTCACTGTACAGGCCCACTCATCACTTTGCTTTGAAGGCCACAGCCCTGTTCTCAGGACTAAAATTTCTTTTCCATTTTATACCACAATCCCAGCCCCACAGTGATTACGGCTCCATCCCTAGAAGTGCTATCACAGAGCCGGGCAGGATCCTGCCATCGCCGGGGATTTCAGGCGCAATACTGCAGCCCCCTTTTGCCCTCCCCACGTCCTATTCTAGCTTCAGTCACAGTAGCCTGCCCAGCATGCGCATCCCAGGCCCACAGTGATTTTGGCGCAAGAGCACTACTGTCTGTGTGCCAGCCCTATGGCTCCTATGGTGTGTTGAGCCCCGATCCCGGACACGCAATGATGACAGCTTGAGCCCCAGTGATTTCAGCTCTTTCAGCTCTTGACCCACAAGCTTTATTTCACCGCCAGCTCTGTTCTTCCAGCTGCAGCTGCACCATTCTCCAGCTTCAAAGGGCAGCATCTTGCTCTTGGCTCCTGCCCTGCAGCACTTCAGCTCCCGCCCGAGGCTCTCTGACCCCAGCCCACCATCAATATCCCAACCCCACCATCATTTCAGCTGCCACGCAAAAATCCCCAGTCACTGTACCAGCCCACTCATCACTTTGCTTTGAAGGCCACAGCCCTGTTCTCAGGACTACAATTTCTTTTCCATTTTATACCACAATCCCAGCCCCACAGTGATTACGGCTCCATCCCTTGAAGTGCTATCACAGAGCCGGGCAGGATCCTGCCATCGCCGGGGATTTCAGGCGCAATGCTGCAGCCCCCTTTTGCCCTCCACACGTCCTATTCTAGCTTCAGTCACAGTAGCCTGCCCAGCATGCGCATCCCAGGCCCACAGTGATTTTGGCGCAAGAGCACTACTGTCTGTGTGCCAGCCCTATGGCTCCTATGGCGTGTTGAGCCCCGATCCCGGTCACGCAATGATGACAGCTTGAGCCCCAGTGATTTCAGCTCTTTCAGCTCTTGACCCACAAGCTTTATTTCACCGCCAGCTCTGTTCTTCCAGCTGCAGCTGCACCATTCTCCAGCTTCAAAGGGCAGCATCTTGCTCTTGGCTCCTGCCCTGCAGCACTTCAGCTCCCGCCCGAGGCTCTCTGAGCCCAGCCCACCATCAATGTGCCAACCCCACCATCATTTCTGCTGCCACGCAAAAATCCCCAGTCACTTTACCAGCCCACTCATCACTTTGCTTTGAAGGCCACAGCCCTGTTCTCAGGACTACAATTTCTTTTCCATTTTATACCACAATCCCAGCCCCACAGTGATTACAGCTCCATCCCTTGAAGTGCTATCACAGAGCCGGGCAGGATCCTGCCATCGCCGGGGATTTCAGGCGCAATGCTGCAGCCCCCTTTTGCCCTCCACACGTCCTATTCTAGCTTCAGTCCCTGTAGCCTGCCCCAGCATGCGCATCCCAGGCCCACAGTGATTTTGGCGCAAGAGCACTACTGTCTGTGTGCCAGCCCTATGGCTCCTATGGCGTGTTCAGCCCCGATCCCGGACACACAATGATGACAGCTTGAGCCCCAGTGATTTCAGCTCTTTCAGCTCTTGACCCACAAGCTTTATTTCACCGCCAGCTCTGTTCTTCCAGCTGCAGCTGCACCATTCTCCAGCTTCAAAGGGCAGCATCTTGCTCTTGGCTCCTGCCCTGCAGCACTTCAGCTCCTGCCCGAGGCTCTCTGAGCCCAGACCACCATCAATGTGCCAACCCCACCATCATTTCAGCTGCCACGCAAAAATCCCCAGTCACTGTACAGGCCCACTCATCACTTTGCTTTGAAGGCCACAGCCCTGTTCTCAGGACTAAAATTTCTTTTCCATTTTATACCACAATCCCAGCCCCACAGTGATTACGGCTCCATCCCTAGAAGTGCTATCACAGAGCCGGGCAGGATCCTGCCATCGCCGGGGATTTCAGGCGCAATACTGCAGCCCCCTTTTGCCCTCCCCACGTCCTATTCTAGCTTCAGTCACAGTAGCCTGCCCAGCATGCGCATCCCAGGCCCACAGTGATTTTGGCGCAAGAGCACTACTGTCTGTGTGCCAGCCCTATGGCTCCTATGGCGTGTTCAGCCCCGATCCCGGACACACAATGATGACAGCTTGAGCCCCAGTGATTTCAGCTCTTTCAGCTCTTGACCCACAAGCTTTATTTCACCGCCAGCTCTGTTCTTCCAGCTGCAGCTGCACCATTCTCCAGCTTCAAAGGGCAGCATCTTGCTCTTGGCTCCTGCCCTGCAGCACTTCAGCTCCCGCCCGAGGCTCTCTGAGCCCAGCCCACCATCAATGTGCCAACCCCACCATCATTTCTGCTGCCACGCAAAAATCCCCAGTCACTTTACCAGCCCACTCATCACTTTGCTTTGAAGGCCACAGCCCTGTTCTCAGGACTACAATTTCTTTTCCATTTTATACCACAATCCCAGCCCCACAGTGATTACAGCTCCATCCCTTGAAGTGCTATCACAGAGCCGGGCAGGATCCTGCCATCGCCGGGGATTTCAGGCGCAATGCTGCAGCCCCCTTTTGCCCTCCACACGTCCTATTCTAGCTTCAGTCACTGTAGCCTGCCCCAGCATGCGCATCCCAGGCCCACAGTGATTTTGGCGCAAGAGCACTACTGTCTGTGTGCCAGCCCTATGGCTCCTATGGCGTGTTCAGCCCCGATCCCGGACACACAATGATGACAGCTTGAGCCCCAGTGATTTCAGCTCTTTCAGCTCTTGACCCACAAGCTTTATTTCACCGCCAGCTCTGTTCTTCCAGCTGCAGCTGCACCATTCTCCAGCTTCAAAGGGCAGCATCTTGCTCTTGGCTCCTGCCCTGCAGCACTTCAGCTCCCGCCCGAGGCTCTCTAAGCCCAGCCCACCATCAATATCCCAACCCCACCATCATTTCAGCTGCCACGCAAAAATCCCCAGTCACTGTACAGGCCCACTCATCACTTTGCTTTGAAGGCCACAGCCCTGTTCTCAGGACTAAAATTTCTTTTCCATTTTATACCACAATCCCAGCCCCACAGTGATTACGGCTCCATCCCTAGAAGTGCTATCACAGAGCCGGGCAGGATCCTGCCATCGCCGGGGATTTCAGGCGCAATGCTGCAGCCCCCTTTTGCCCTCCACACGTCCTATTCTAGCTTCAGTCGCAGTAGCCTGCCCCAGCATGTGCGTCCCAGGCCCACAGTGATTTTGGCGCAAGAGCACTACTGTCTGTGTGCCAGCCCTATGGCTCCTATGGCGTGTTGAGCCCCGATCCCGGACACGCAATGATGACAGCTTGAGCCCCAGTGATTTCAGCTCTTTCAGCTCTTGACCCACAAGCTTTATTTCACCGCCAGCTCTGTTCTTCCAGCTGCAGCTGCACCATTCTCCAGCTTCAAAGGGCAGCATCTTGCTCTTGGCTCCTGCCCTGCAGCACTTCAGCTCCCGCCCGAGGCTCTCTAAGCCCAGCCCACCATCAATATCCCAGCCCAAGGGTGAGTCCAGCTCCTGCCCAAGAATCCCAGTCACTGTGCCAGGCCCTGCCTCAATTTGCCTCCGTGGCAACAGCCCCCTTCTCAGGTCTACAGTTTATTTTGCATTTTCTTTCAGTCGCGGCACCGCAGGACCCTTCCCAGCCCCACAGTGTTTACGGCTCCATCCCTAGAAGTGCTATCACAGAGCCGGGCAGGATCCTGCCATCGCCGGGGATTTCAGGCGCAATGCTGCAGCCCACTTTTGCCCTCCACACGTCCTATTCTAGCTTCAGTCCCTGTAGCCTGCCCCAGCATGCGCATCCCAGGCCCACAGTGATTTTGGCGCAAGAGCACTACTGTCTGTGTGCCAGCCCTATGGCTCCTATGGCGTGTTGAGCCCCGATCCCGGACACACAGTGATGACAGCTTCAGCCCCAGTGATTTCAGCTCTTTCAGCTCTTGACCCACAAGCTTTATTTCACCGCCAGCTCTGTTCTTCCAGCTGCAGCTGCACCATTCTCCAGCTTCAAAGGGCAGCATCTTGCTCTTGGCTCCTACCCTGCAGCACTTCAGCTCCCGCCCGAGGCTCTCTGAGCCCAGACCACCATCAATGTGCCAACCCCACCATCATTTCTGCTGCCACGAAAAAATCCCCAGTCACTGCACCAGCCCACTCATCACTTTGCTTTGAAGCGCACTGCCCTGTTCTCAGGACTACAATTTCTTTTCCATTTTATACCACAATCCCAGCCCCACAGTGTTTACGGCTCCATCCCCAGAAGTGCTATCACAGAGCCAGGCAGGATCTTGCCATCGCCGGGGATTTCAGGCACAATGCTGCAGCCCCCTTTTGCCCTCCACACGTCCTATTCTAGCTTCAGTCACTGTAGCCTGCCCAGCATGCGCATCCCAGGCCCACAGTGATTTTGGCGCAAGAGCACTACTGTCTGTGTGCCAGCCCTATGGCTCCTATGGCGTGTTCAGCCCCGATCCCGGACACACAATGATGACAGCTTGAGCCCCAGTGATTTCAGCTCTTTCAGCTCTTGACCCACAAGCTTTATTTCACCGCCAGCTCTGTTCTTCCAGCTGCAGCTGCACCATTCTCCAGCTTCAAAGGGCAGCATCTTGCTCTTGGCTCCTGCCCTGCAGCACTTCAGCTCCCGCCCGAGGCTCTCTAAGCCCAGCCCACCATCAATATCCCAGCCCAAGGGTGAGTCCAGCTCCTGCCCAAGAATCCCAGTCACTGTGCCAGGCCCTGCCTCAATTTGCCTCCGTGGCAACAGCCCCCTTCTCAGGTCTACAGTTTATTTTGCATTTTCTTTCAGTCGCGGCACCGCAGGACCCTTCCCAGCCCCACAGTGTTTACGGCTCCATCCCTAGAAGTGCTATCACAGAGCCGGGCAGGATCCTGCCATCGCCGGGGATTTCAGGCGCAATGCTGCAGCCCACTTTTGCCCTCCACACGTCCTATTCTAGCTTCAGTCCCTGTAGCCTGCCCCAGCATGCGCATCCCAGGCCCACAGTGATTTTGGCGCAAGAGCACTACTGTCTGTGTGCCAGCCCTATGGCTCCTATGGCGTGTTGAGCCCCGATCCCGGACACACAGTGATGACAGCTTCAGCCCCAGTGATTTCAGCTCTTTCAGCTCTTGACCCACAAGCTTTATTTCACCGCCAGCTCTGTTCTTCCAGCTGCAGCTGCACCATTCTCCAGCTTCAAAGGGCAGCATCTTGCTCTTGGCTCCTACCCTGCAGCACTTCAGCTCCCGCCCGAGGCTCTCTGAGCCCAGACCACCATCAATGTGCCAACCCCACCATCATTTCTGCTGCCACGAAAAAATCCCCAGTCACTGCACCAGCCCACTCATCACTTTGCTTTGAAGCGCACTGCCCTGTTCTCAGGACTACAATTTCTTTTCCATTTTATACCACAATCCCAGCCCCACAGTGTTTACGGCTCCATCCCCAGAAGTGCTATCACAGAGCCAGGCAGGATCTTGCCATCGCCGGGGATTTCAGGCACAATGCTGCAGCCCCCTTTTGCCCTCCACACGTCCTATTCTAGCTTCAGTCACTGTAGCCTGCCCCAGCATGCGCATCCCAGGCCCACAGTGATTTTGGCGCAAGAGCACTACTGTCTGTGTGCCAGCCCTATGGCTCCTATGGCGTGTTCAGCCCCGATCCCGGACACACAATGATGACAGCTTGAGCCCCAGTGATTTCAGCTCTTTCAGCTCTTGACCCACAAGCTTTATTTCACCGCCAGCTCTGTTCTTCCAGCTGCAGCTGCACCATTCTCCAGCTTCAAAGGGCAGCATCTTGCTCTTGGCTCCTGCCCTGCAGCACTTCAGCTCCTGCCCGAGGCTCTCTGAGCCCAGACCACCATCAATGTGCCAACCCCACCATCATTTCAGCTGCCACGCAAAAATCCCCAGTCACTGTACCAGCCCACTCATCACTTTGCTTTGAAGGCCACAGCCCTGTTCTCAGGACTACAATTTCTTTTCCATTTTATACCACAATCCCCGCCCCACAGTGTTTACGGCTCCATCCCTAGAAGTGCTATCACAGAGCCGGGCAGGATCCTGCCATCGCCGGGGATTTCAGGCGCAATGCTGCAGCCCCCTTTTGCCCTCCACACGTCCTATTCTAGCTTCAGTCACAGTAGCCTGCCCAGCATGCGCGTCCCAGGCCCACAGTGATTTTGGCGCAAGAGCACTACTGTCTGTGTGCCAGCCCTATGGCTCCTATGGCGTGTTGAGCCGCGATCCCGGACACACAATGATGACAGCTTGAGCCCCAGTGATTTCAGCTCTTTTAGCTCTTGACCCACAAGCTTTATTTCACCGCCAGCTCTGTTCTTCCAGCTGCAGCTGCACCATTCTCCAGCTTCAAAGGGCAGCATCTTGCTCTTGGCTCCTGCCCTGCAGCACTTCAGCTCCCGCCCGAGGCTCTCTAAGCCCAGCCCACCATCAATATCCCAGCCCAAGGGTGAGTCCAGCTCCTGCCCAAGAATCCCAGTCACTGTGCCAGGCCCTGCCTCAATTTGCCTCCGTGGCAACAGCCCCCTTCTCAGGTCTACAGTTTATTTTGCATTTTCTTTCAGTCGCGGCACCGCAGGACCCTTCCCAGCCCCACAGTGTTTACGGCTCCATCCCTAGAAGTGCTATCACAGAGCCGGGCAGGATCCTGCCATCGCCGGGGATTTCAGGCGCAATGCTGCAGCCCACTTTTGCCCTCCACACGTCCTATTCTAACTTCAGTCCCTGTAGCCTGCCCCAGCATGCGCATCCCAGGCCCACAGTGATTTTGGCGCAAGAGCACTACTGTCTGTGTGCCAGCCCTATGGCTCCTATGGCGTGTTGAGCCCCGATCCCGGACACACAGTGATGACAGCTTCAGCCCCAGTGATTTCAGCTCTTTCAGCTCTTGACCCACAAGCTTTATTTCACCGCCAGCTCTGTTCTTCCAGCTGCAGCTGCACCATTCTCCAGCTTCAAAGGGCAGCATCTTGCTCTTGGCTCCTGCCCTGCAGCACTTCAGCTCCCGCCCGAGGCTCTCTGAGCCCAGACCACCATCAATGTGCCAACCCCACCATCATTTCTGCTGCCACGAAAAAATCCCCAGTCACTGCACCAGCCCACTCATCACTTTGCTTTGAAGCGCACTGCCCTGTTCTCAGGACTACAATTTCTTTTCCATTTTATACCACAATCCCAGCCCCACAGTGTTTACGGCTCCATCCCCAGAAGTGCTATCACAGAGCCAGGCAGGATCTTGCCATCGCCGGGGATTTCAGGCACAATGCTGCAGCCCACTTTTGCCCTCCACACGTCCTATTCTAGCTTCAGTCACTGTAGCCTGCCCCAGCATGCGCATCCCAGGCCCACAGTGATTTTGGCGCAAGAGCACTACTGTCTGTGTGCCAGCCCTATGGCTCCTATGGCGTGTTCAGCCCCGATCCCGGACACACAATGATGACAGCTTGAGCCCCAGTGATTTCAGCTCTTTCAGCTCTTGACCCACAAGCTTTATTTCACCGCCAGCTCTGTTCTTCCAGCTGCAGCTGCACCATTCTCCAGCTTCAAAGGGCAGCATCTTGCTCTTGGCTCCTGCCCTGCAGCACTTCAGCTCCTGCCCGAGGCTCTCTGAGCCCAGACCACCATCAATGTGCCAACCCCACCATCATTTCAGCTGCCACGCAAAAATCCCCAGTCACTGTACCAGCCCACTCATCACTTTGCTTTGAAGGCCACAGCCCTGTTCTCAGGACTACAATTTCTTTTCCATTTTATACCACAATCTCCGCCCCACAGTGTTTACGGCTCCATCCCTAGAAGTGCTATCACAGAGCCGGGCAGGATCCTGCCATCGCCGGGGATTTCAGGCGCAATGCTGCAGCCCCCTTTTGCCCTCCACACGTCCTATTCTAGCTTCAGTCACAGTAGCCTGCCCAGCATGCGCGTCCCAGGCCCACAGTGATTTTGGCGCAAGAGCACTACTGTCTGTGTGCCAGCCCTATGGCTCCTATGGCGTGTTCAGCCCCGATCCCGGACACACAATGATGACAGCTTGAGCCCCAGTGATTTCAGCTCTTTCAGCTCTTGACCCACAAGCTTTATTTCACCGCCAGCTCTGTTCTTCCAGCTGCAGCTGCACCATTCTCCAGCTTCAAAGGGCAGCATCTTGCTCTTGGCTCCTGCCCTGCAGCACTTCAGCTCCTGCCCGAGGCTCTCTGAGCCCAGACCACCATCAATGTGCCAACCCCACCATCATTTCAGCTGCCACGCAAAAATCCCCAGTCACTGTACAGGCCCACTCATCACTTTGCTTTGAAGGCCACAGCCCTGTTCTCAGGACTAAAATTTCTTTTCCATTTTATACCACAATCCCAGCCCCACAGTGATTACGGCTCCATCCCTAGAAGTGCTATCACAGAGCCGGGCAGGATCCTGCCATCGCCGGGGATTTCAGGCGCAATGCTGCAGCCCCCTTTTGCCCTCCACACGTCCTATTCTAGCTTCAGTCACTGTAGCCTGCCCCAGCATGCGCATCCCAGGCCCACAGTGATTTTGGCGCAAGAGCACTACTGTCTGTGTGCCAGCCCTATGGCTCCTATGGCGTGTTCAGCCCCGATCCCGGACACACAATGATGACAGCTTGAGCCCCAGTGATTTCAGCTCTTTCAGCTCTTGACCCACAAGCTTTATTTCACCGCCAGCTCTGTTCTTCCAGCTGCAGCTGCACCATTCTCCAGCTTCAAAGGGCAGCATCTTGCTCTTGGCTCCTGCCCTGCAGCACTTCAGCTCCCGCCCGAGGCTCTCTAAGCCCAGCCCACCATCAATATCCCAGCCCAAGGGTGAGTCCAGCTCCTGCCCAAGAATCCCAGTCACTGTGCCAGGCCCTGCCTCAATTTGCCTCCGTGGCAACAGCCCCCTTCTCAGGTCTACAGTTTATTTTGCATTTTCTTTCAGTCGCGGCACCGCAGGACCCTTCCCAGCCCCACAGTGTTTACGGCTCCATCCCTAGAAGTGCTATCACAGAGCCGGGCAGGATCCTGCCATCGCCGGGGATTTCAGGCGCAATGCTGCAGCCCACTTTTGCCCTCCACACGTCCTATTCTAGCTTCAGTCCCTGTAGCCTGCCCCAGCATGCGCATCCCAGGCCCACAGTGATTTTGGCGCAAGAGCACTACTGTCTGTGTGCCAGCCCTATGGCTCCTATGGCGTGTTGAGCCCCGATCCCGGACACACAGTGATGACAGCTTCAGCCCCAGTGATTTCAGCTCTTTCAGCTCTTGACCCACAAGCTTTATTTCACCGCCAGCTCTGTTCTTCCAGCTGCAGCTGCACCATTCTCCAGCTTCAAAGGGCAGCATCTTGCTCTTGGCTCCTACCCTGCAGCACTTCAGCTCCCGCCCGAGGCTCTCTGAGCCCAGACCACCATCAATGTGCCAACCCCACCATCATTTCTGCTGCCACGAAAAAATCCCCAGTCACTGCACCAGCCCACTCATCACTTTGCTTTGAAGCGCACTGCCCTGTTCTCAGGACTACAATTTCTTTTCCATTTTATACCACAATCCCAGCCCCACAGTGTTTACGGCTCCATCCCCAGAAGTGCTATCACAGAGCCAGGCAGGATCTTGCCATCGCCGGGGATTTCAGGCACAATGCTGCAGCCCCCTTTTGCCCTCCACACGTCCTATTCTAGCTTCAGTCACTGTAGCCTGCCCAGCATGCGCATCCCAGGCCCACAGTGATTTTGGCGCAAGAGCACTACTGTCTGTGTGCCAGCCCTATGGCTCCTATGGCGTGTTCAGCCCCGATCCCGGACACACAATGATGACAGCTTGAGCCCCAGTGATTTCAGCTCTTTCAGCTCTTGACCCACAAGCTTTATTTCACCGCCAGCTCTGTTCTTCCAGCTGCAGCTGCACCATTCTCCAGCTTCAAAGGGCAGCATCTTGCTCTTGGCTCCTGCCCTGCAGCACTTCAGCTCCCGCCCGAGGCTCTCTGAGCCCAGCCCACCATCAATGTGCCAACCCCACCATCATTTCTGCTGCCACGCAAAAATCCCCAGTCACTTTACCAGCCCACTCATCACTTTGCTTTGAAGGCCACAGCCCTGTTCTCAGGACTACAATTTCTTTTCCATTTTATACCACAATCCCAGCCCCACAGTGATTACAGCTCCATCCCTTGAAGTGCTATCACAGAGCCGGGCAGGATCCTGCCATCGCCGGGGATTTCAGGCGCAATGCTGCAGCCCCCTTTTGCCCTCCACACGTCCTATTCTAGCTTCAGTCACTGTAGCCTGCCCCAGCATGCGCGTCCCAGGCCCACAGTGATTTTGGCGCAAGAGCACTACTGTCTGTGTGCCAGCCCTATGGCTCCTATGGCGTGTTGAGCCGCGATCCCGGACACACAATGATGACAGCTTGAGCCCCAGTGATTTCAGCTCTTTCAGCTCTTGACCCACAAGCTTTATTTCACCGCCAGCTCTGTTCTTCCAGCTGCAGCTGCACCATTCTCCAGCTTCAAAGGGCAGCATCTTGCTCTTGGCTCCTGCCCTGCAGCACTTCAGCTCCCGCCCGAGGCTCTCTAAGCCCAGCCCACCATCAATATCCCAGCCCAAGGGTGAGTCCAGCTCCTGCCCAAGAATCCCAGTCACTGTGCCAGGCCCTGCCTCAATTTGCCTCCGTGGCAACAGCCCCCTTCTCAGGTCTACAGTTTATTTTGCATTTTCTTTCAGTCGCGGCACCGCAGGACCCTTCCCAGCCCCACAGTGTTTACGGCTCCATCCCTAGAAGTGCTATCACAGAGCCGGGCAGGATCCTGCCATCGCCGGGGATTTCAGGCGCAATGCTGCAGCCCACTTTTGCCCTCCACACGTCCTATTCTAGCTTCAGTCCCTGTAGCCTGCCCCAGCATGCGCATCCCAGGCCCACAGTGATTTTGGCGCAAGAGCACTACTGTCTGTGTGCCAGCCCTATGGCTCCTATGGCGTGTTGAGCCCCGATCCCGGACACACAGTGATGACAGCTTCAGCCCCAGTGATTTCAGCTCTTTCAGCTCTTGACCCACAAGCTTTATTTCACCGCCAGCTCTGTTCTTCCAGCTGCAGCTGCACCATTCTCCAGCTTCAAAGGGCAGCATCTTGCTCTTGGCTCCTGCCCTGCAGCACTTCAGCTCCCGCCCGAGGCTCTCTGAGCCCAGCCCACCATCAATGTGCCAACCCCACCATCATTTCTGCTGCCACGAAAAAATCCCCAGTCACTGCACCAGCCCACTCATCAATTTGCTTTGAAGCGCACTGCCCTGTTCTCAGGACTACAATTTCTTTTCCATTTTATACCACAATCCCAGCCCCACAGTGTTTACGGCTCCATCCCCAGAAGTGCTATCACAGAGCCAGGCAGGATCTTGCCATCGCCGGGGATTTCAGGCACAATGCTGCAGCCCACTTTTGCCCTCCACACGTCCTATTCTAGCTTCAGTCACTGTAGCCTGCCCCAGCATGCGCATCCCAGGCCCACAGTGATTTTGGCGCAAGAGCACTACTGTCTGTGTGCCAGCCCTATGGCTCCTATGGCGTGTTCAGCCCCGATCCCGGACACACAATGATGACAGCTTGAGCCCCAGTGATTTCAGCTCTTTCAGCTCTTGACCCACAAGCTTTATTTCACCGCCAGCTCTGTTCTTCCAGCTGCAGCTGCACCATTCTCCAGCTTCAAAGGGCAGCATCTTGCTCTTGGCTCCTGCCCTGCAGCACTTCAGCTCCTGCCCGAGGCTCTCTGAGCCCAGACCACCATCAATGTGCCAACCCCACCATCATTTCAGCTGCCACGCAAAAATCCCCAGTCACTGTACCAGCCCACTCATCACTTTGCTTTGAAGGCCACAGCCCTGTTCTCAGGACTACAATTTCTTTTCCATTTTATACCACAATCTCCGCCCCACAGTGTTTACGGCTCCATCCCTAGAAGTGCTATCACAGAGCCGGGCAGGATCCTGCCATCGCCGGGGATTTCAGGCGCAATGCTGCAGCCCCCTTTTGCCCTCCACACGTCCTATTCTAGCTTCAGTCACAGTAGCCTGCCCAGCATGCGCGTCCCAGGCCCACAGTGATTTTGGCGCAAGAGCACTACTGTCTGTGTGCCAGCCCTATGGCTCCTATGGCGTGTTCAGCCCCGATCCCGGACACACAATGATGACAGCTTGAGCCCCAGTGATTTCAGCTCTTTCAGCTCTTGACCCACAAGCTTTATTTCACCGCCAGCTCTGTTCTTCCAGCTGCAGCTGCACCATTCTCCAGCTTCAAAGGGCAGCATCTTGCTCTTGGCTCCTGCCCTGCAGCACTTCAGCTCCTGCCCGAGGCTCTCTGAGCCCAGACCACCATCAATGTGCCAACCCCACCATCATTTCAGCTGCCACGCAAAAATCCCCAGTCACTGTACAGGCCCACTCATCACTTTGCTTTGAAGGCCACAGCCCTGTTCTCAGGACTAAAATTTCTTTTCCATTTTATACCACAATCCCAGCCCCACAGTGATTACGGCTCCATCCCTAGAAGTGCTATCACAGAGCCGGGCAGGATCCTGCCATCGCCGGGGATTTCAGGCGCAATACTGCAGCCCCCTTTTGCCCTCCCCACGTCCTATTCTAGCTTCAGTCACAGTAGCCTGCCCAGCATGCGCATCCCAGGCCCACAGTGATTTTGGCGCAAGAGCACTACTGTCTGTGTGCCAGCCCTATGGCTCCTATGGCGTGTTCAGCCCCGATCCCGGACACACAATGATGACAGCTTGAGCCCCAGTGATTTCAGCTCTTTCAGCTCTTGACCCACAAGCTTTATTTCACCGCCAGCTCTGTTCTTCCAGCTGCAGCTGCACCATTCTCCAGCTTCAAAGGGCAGCATCTTGCTCTTGGCTCCTGCCCTGCAGCACTTCAGCTCCCGCCCGAGGCTCTCTGAGCCCAGCCCACCATCAATGTGCCAACCCCACCATCATTTCTGCTGCCACGCAAAAATCCCCAGTCACTTTACCAGCCCACTCATCACTTTGCTTTGAAGGCCACAGCCCTGTTCTCAGGACTACAATTTCTTTTCCATTTTATACCACAATCCCAGCCCCACAGTGATTACAGCTCCATCCCTTGAAGTGCTATCACAGAGCCGGGCAGGATCCTGCCATCGCCGGGGATTTCAGGCGCAATGCTGCAGCCCCCTTTTGCCCTCCACACGTCCTATTCTAGCTTCAGTCACTGTAGCCTGCCCCAGCATGCGCATCCCAGGCCCACAGTGATTTTGGCGCAAGAGCACTACTGTCTGTGTGCCAGCCCTATGGCTCCTATGGCGTGTTCAGCCCCGATCCCGGACACACAATGATGACAGCTTGAGCCCCAGTGATTTCAGCTCTTTCAGCTCTTGACCCACAAGCTTTATTTCACCGCCAGCTCTGTTCTTCCAGCTGCAGCTGCACCATTCTCCAGCTTCAAAGGGCAGCATCTTGCTCTTGGCTCCTGCCCTGCAGCACTTCAGCTCCCGCCCGAGGCTCTCTAAGCCCAGCCCACCATCAATATCCCAACCCCACCATCATTTCAGCTGCCACGCAAAAATCCCCAGTCACTGTACAGGCCCACTCATCACTTTGCTTTGAAGGCCACAGCCCTGTTCTCAGGACTAAAATTTCTTTTCCATTTTATACCACAATCCCAGCCCCACAGTGATTACGGCTCCATCCCTAGAAGTGCTATCACAGAGCCGGGCAGGATCCTGCCATCGCCGGGGATTTCAGGCGCAATGCTGCAGCCCCCTTTTGCCCTCCACACGTCCTATTCTAGCTTCAGTCGCAGTAGCCTGCCCCAGCATGTGCGTCCCAGGCCCACAGTGATTTTGGCGCAAGAGCACTACTGTCTGTGTGCCAGCCCTATGGCTCCTATGGCGTGTTGAGCCGCGATCCCGGTCACACAATGATGACAGCTTGAGCCCCAGTGATTTCAGCTCTTTCAGCTCTTGACCCACAAGCTTTATTTCACCGCCAGCTCTGTTCTTCCAGCTGCAGCTGCACCATTCTCCAGCTTCAAAGGGCAGCATCTTGCTCTTGGCTCCTGCCCTGCAGCACTTCAGCTCCCGCCCGAGGCTCTCTAAGCCCAGCCCACCATCAATATCCCAGCCCAAGGGTGAGTCCAGCTCCTGCCCAAGAATCCCAGTCACTGTGCCAGGCCCTGCCTCAATTTGCCTCCGTGGCAACAGCCCCCTTCTCAGGTCTACAGTTTATTTTGCATTTTCTTTCAGTCGCGGCACCGCAGGACCCTTCCCAGCCCCACAGTGTTTACGGCTCCATCCCTAGAAGTGCTATCACAGAGCCGGGCAGGATCCTGCCATCGCCGGGGATTTCAGGCGCAATGCTGCAGCCCACTTTTGCCCTCCACACGTCCTATTCTAGCTTCAGTCCCTGTAGCCTGCCCCAGCATGCGCATCCCAGGCCCACAGTGATTTTGGCGCAAGAGCACTACTGTCTGTGTGCCAGCCCTATGGCTCCTATGGCGTGTTGAGCCCCGATCCCGGACACACAGTGATGACAGCTTCAGCCCCAGTGATTTCAGCTCTTTCAGCTCTTGACCCACAAGCTTTATTTCACCGCCAGCTCTGTTCTTCCAGCTGCAGCTGCACCATTCTCCAGCTTCAAAGGGCAGCATCTTGCTCTTGGCTCCTACCCTGCAGCACTTCAGCTCCCGCCCGAGGCTCTCTGAGCCCAGACCACCATCAATGTGCCAACCCCACCATCATTTCTGCTGCCACGAAAAAATCCCCAGTCACTGCACCAGCCCACTCATCACTTTGCTTTGAAGCGCACTGCCCTGTTCTCAGGACTACAATTTCTTTTCCATTTTATACCACAATCCCAGCCCCACAGTGTTTACGGCTCCATCCCCAGAAGTGCTATCACAGAGCCAGGCAGGATCTTGCCATCGCCGGGGATTTCAGGCACAATGCTGCAGCCCCCTTTTGCCCTCCACACGTCCTATTCTAGCTTCAGTCACTGTAGCCTGCCCCAGCATGCGCATCCCAGGCCCACAGTGATTTTGGCGCAAGAGCACTACTGTCTGTGTGCCAGCCCTATGGCTCCTATGGCGTGTTCAGCCCCGATCCCGGACACACAATGATGACAGCTTGAGCCCCAGTGATTTCAGCTCTTTCAGCTCTTGACCCACAAGCTTTATTTCACCGCCAGCTCTGTTCTTCCAGCTGCAGCTGCACCATTCTCCAGCTTCAAAGGGCAGCATCTTGCTCTTGGCTCCTGCCCTGCAGCACTTCAGCTCCTGCCCGAGGCTCTCTGAGCCCAGACCACCATCAATGTGCCAACCCCACCATCATTTCAGCTGCCACGCAAAAATCCCCAGTCACTGTACCAGCCCACTCATCACTTTGCTTTGAAGGCCACAGCCCTGTTCTCAGGACTACAATTTCTTTTCCATTTTATACCACAATCCCCGCCCCACAGTGTTTACGGCTCCATCCCTAGAAGTGCTATCACAGAGCCGGGCAGGATCCTGCCATCGCCGGGGATTTCAGGCGCAATGCTGCAGCCCCCTTTTGCCCTCCACACGTCCTATTCTAGCTTCAGTCACAGTAGCCTGCCCAGCATGCGCGTCCCAGGCCCACAGTGATTTTGGCGCAAGAGCACTACTGTCTGTGTGCCAGCCCTATGGCTCCTATGGCGTGTTGAGCCGCGATCCCGGACACACAATGATGACAGCTTGAGCCCCAGTGATTTCAGCTCTTTTAGCTCTTGACCCACAAGCTTTATTTCACCGCCAGCTCTGTTCTTCCAGCTGCAGCTGCACCATTCTCCAGCTTCAAAGGGCAGCATCTTGCTCTTGGCTCCTGCCCTGCAGCACTTCAGCTCCCGCCCGAGGCTCTCTAAGCCCAGCCCACCATCAATATCCCAGCCCAAGGGTGAGTCCAGCTCCTGCCCAAGAATCCCAGTCACTGTGCCAGGCCCTGCCTCAATTTGCCTCCGTGGCAACAGCCCCCTTCTCAGGTCTACAGTTTATTTTGCATTTTCTTTCAGTCGCGGCACCGCAGGACCCTTCCCAGCCCCACAGTGTTTACGGCTCCATCCCTAGAAGTGCTATCACAGAGCTGGGCAGGATCCTGCCATCGCCGGGGATTTCAGGCGCAATGCTGCAGCCCCCTTTTGCCCTCCACACGTCCTATTCTAGCTTCAGTCCCTGTAGCCTGCCCCAGCATGCGCATCCCAGGCCCACAGTGATTTTGGCGCAAGAGCACTACTGTCTGTGTGCCAGCCCTATGGCTCCTATGGCGTGTTGAGCCCCGATCCCGGACACACAGTGATGACAGCTTCAGCCCCAGTGATTTCAGCTCTTTCAGCTCTTGACCCACAAGCTTTATTTCACCGCCAGCTCTGTTCTTCCAGCTGCAGCTGCACCATTCTCCAGGTCTTCCTCGTGAATCTGCTGCCATGTTGAGACAATAGCATTTTTCTTTGGCTGCAGTTGTGAGTTTTTACCTCCCCATCTGGAAACAAGAGTCTTACCCCATTTTAGCACTCGTTTGGTTTCTGACTAGTCATTTTGTGTCCTATTCTATGATCTCTCTCCAGGTCTACAGCATGTATCCCTTTGAGCAGTGATTGATGCTGCATCACTGCATTTCCCACCCTGGCCCCAGTGATTTCAGCTCCAGTCCCACAAGCTTTATTTTACTGCTAGCTCTTCTGTTTCACCTCCTGCTCAACATCTTCGCTGCAGTGGCACATAATGCTACTTGTGCTTGTCAGGGCGGGATCTTTGTTTTAGCTCTAGCTCTGTGTGGTTTGAGCTCAGCTCTTGAGGCCATATTCCAGCCCCAATATGACTATCCTCCCTGCAGTAACAACTCCACAGTCCCTATGGCAGCTCTTACAGCAACTGAGCTCTGACCATGCAGTTCACCTCCCAGCTCCACAGTCCCTATCCCTGCCCCATAGGAGTTTTATCCCAAACCCTACCATATTTCTGTCTCCTCCAGCTCTTCTGCCTCAGCTCCAGCTCCTCAGCTTCCTACTGCCTGCAGCTAAAAGCTTCTTCTGCATCTCACTGCAGCTTGGGGCTGTTGATAAGGTTACAAGTCAGTTACTGCCATCATTTCAATGACTCCAGAGCTGTCCCACCCACCCTATGGGATCCCGACTTCGGGGACACTCGAGGCCTGAAGCCCAACATCTGCCTCCCCCCTCGCCTGGGGTCTCAGCTCAGCACCTGCCCTAAGGCCCCCTCACCTTCCCCAGGCAATGCCAGGGGCTGGGCGTAACCACCGGGCTCCCCTTCCCCCATCCCAAAAGGTGCCCTCGGTTCTTGGGCCCTGGAACCCTCTGAGCCCTCACACCCTCTTCCTCTGTTTGATACCACGGAGCAGGGAAGCCTCAGGCATGTCCTGCAGGCCCGGCGCTGCAGCTCCGTGCCCTTCTCCCATGGCATTTATCTAGCCCCAGCATTTCTACCGCTCTGCATTGTTTTGGGCCTTACTCGTGCCAAAGTCTTTATTCCACACCCTGGGGCTTTATGTCCCCAGTGATCCCACAACTGGTGTTTCAGCCCCAGTCCCACAAGCCTTACTGAATTAACGTCAGATATCCAGCAAGAAAACAAAAGCAAACAAAAAAATGTAACGAAAAGAACAAAATAATAAAAAAACGCAATTAAGGAATCATTATGATTACAAATAAAAACAAAATAATAAAAATGCAAAGTCAGCTTTATTCCCGGTATACGTTACTTTAAATCCAGAAACCACGAAACGGTTACTTTCCGGCCCCCAGTAACAGCAGCCGGTACCCCCTGCGCCACACCAAGCCCCGCACCAGCCGCCGGCTACCCGAGCCACGCAGGGCGCGGCGGAAAGGAACTGGGCACCGCCGGCCCCCAGACGCTGCTGCAGGCCTCGCGTCCGTGCTCACCGGCGCTCCCCGGATCAGCTGCCGCGGGGGTCCCGTCCTGGCGCAGCGGCGCTCCCCGCATCGCGCATCCGCAGCTCCTGTCGCTCCCAGCTTCACCGCCGAACTGACGCCTAAGCCGCCACGACGCACGGTATTTATGCCCCAGGGCCGGGCCAGCCAGCCAATCACAACCCGAGGCAGCGCCGGCCCCACCAATCCCAGCCCGCCCATTCCCGCCGCGCTCGGCTCCGCGACCCCCCGCGGTCCCCTCAAGCGCTGCTCCCGCCGCCGCCATGGCAAGGGCCGAGTTCGCCCGCTCCCCGCCGTCTGCCCGTTTCCCTGGAAGAAATCATGGCCAGGACCTGAACTGGAAGCTCTGGCCCGCCCTTCCCGGCCCCAAAAGCGCCTGCCGAGGCTGCGGCGGCGAGGACACAGCTCCGCCGGCTCCCAAAGCGGCGGTGGCGGGCTGAGGGGCCCGGCCGCGTGTGGGCGGGCTGAGATTGGCGGGACCGCGCCCGGATTGAAAGGGCGGCTGTGATTGGACAGGGCGGAGGAAGGCGGGCCCGGATTGGCCGGCTTGGGAGCTGTGAGGCTGCGGCTGCGGGAGCGTGGGGCGGAGCCCGGGCTGCTCGAAGGACCCGCGGGCGCTCTTGGTCGCGCCCCCGAGAGCCCCCGTCCCCTTTTCCGGCCCTCTCCCGTGCCCAGGTCCCGGCGAAAAGACCCCCGCAGAGCCCCTACCGGAGCGCCCCATCGGCACTCGGGACAGGCGGCGGGGAGGGGCACAGCCCGGGAGTGGTTCCGGGTCGCCCGCGACAGCGGCGCAAGCCAGGGAGCGGCGGCGACATGCTGAGGAGGGGGCTGGGCAGCGGGGAGGGCGTGCAGAGCCCGCTGCGACCCCTGGGCGCCTCTTCCCCCGCAGTGCTTCCGCTTCTGCGGGGACTTGGCCTGCCCCGACTGGCCGAGACCAGTACCCTGACCAAAATAGTTAAGTGCCCGCGTCCCCCTGCCCGCCCTCCGCCTGCTGCGGGCCCGCTGCTCACCCTCGTTTTCCCCCACAGTCGTCGGATGTTATAGATGATAAAACAATACTGGCTTTCACATTCATAGATTGGCTTTTAGCATCACAAGTATTTTGATATGGTACAACCTATACTTACTTTTAACTGCTTTGTGTAGTATAATATGCCAGTTCATGTACGCATTGTATATTTCATGTGAATAGTAGTGTGATAAATATATCATAGACCTTAGCAAAATGTTAAAATAGAAACTAAAATACTTCTATGTAACTAACTCAAAGAATGGTGTAAAGCAATTACTCTCTTTCTTATATCTGCAGACTGGCCCTACCAAGTGATAACAGTGACAAAAACAGAGCTTAACATCCAGGAAGGATTTATGGACACCTATTAGCATTATCAGAGAGTGTGAAGCAACAGGATAAAACTACAGGAAGAAATAAAATATGTAGACCTAATTTACAGAATGTTCTGCAGACAAGTCAGAGGTTAAAACCAAACAAGAGAGTTCCCGGAACATCAAAAACTCAAAGGAAAGTTTGAATAAAATTTCAATCCCTTTCCCTCACCCCAAAGAAGGCACAGAACGAGTCAAACTGACCTGGACAGCAGCATGGCACTTTACTCAAGCCCTTTCTACATGTACATTATCCCAGAAACGGACTGCTCCACCAAGAAAGAAGGGCAGCTACCTGAAGGGTTGAAGTTCCTCCCCAGCCTCCCTGTCACAGGCGAGAGGCAGAAACAGGGAGTGACAGCAGAGAGGACACAGGAAGAAAAGGAAGAATGGGGTGCAGGATGAAATTGACCAAAAAAAAACCCCAATAACAAAACGAAAAAAAAAACCAAAAAACACGAAACAAAAAAACCCTGGGATGGATAGCATGACTAAGAGGGATTAAAAAGGAACAGGGACAGTGAACGGGACACAAGGATTCAGTGAGGAACAATGGCACGGGAAGCACCACAGAGCCACAGAGAATAGAAAGGAACACGAGTGAGGCATGGAGGAGGACAGAGAAAAAGACAGAATGCTACACACACGGCAAAGACAGAGGGTTACAGAGACGAAGAAAACAAGGATTGAGAGAGGAAATGACCATGGCTCATGCAGGTGGGGGAAAGTGGAGAAAGAGAGGCATGGCCAGCAGGACAGAGGCTTACCAACAGAAGGGTACAATGAGGGAGAAGGGCTGGGCAGCAGCTGCAGATAGGTACAGGCAAAAGAACAGTGACAGGGACAAAGAAATAGTCACAGTGCAGGACAAAGGAAAAAGGAGATAAAAAAAGGAGAAATAAAGATGGAGAAAGAGAGAGACAAAAAATAGAGGAGTGGGATTGAGTAATATTCATTAAATAAATATTGAGTATTTGTTTCTTGAAAGAAAAACAAGAACAAGACAGAGTGAAGTATTGAAAGGGAATGGGAGCGGGAGCACACAGGACAAGAAAGGAACACAAAAGACACACCGGACAGAGAGAAGGGGTGGAAAGTTGGATATAAGGCTGAAAGAAAAACAGGAACAAACCCCAGGACTTACTAGAGAGTGTGGCTGATGAATATGTCAATAAACCATGAAGAGAACTGGTTACTGTCATGGCTCGGCCTGGGACTCATTAATTACCATCTGTCTCTTGGCAGGGCCATAAACTCCCTGATAAAACATGAGGTGAAAGCTAAATGGTTGATGTGCTCCATCTTTCTTGGGTTTGGTAAGCAGTTTTTGTTATCAGGTTGGACCACACATACACCAACACCAGCGTGTGTTTAAATACAGTCTAAACACCAGCAAGTTTACGTACTTCCTTCCAAAAAAACTGCAGAAGAGTTATACTCGGCGACGCAGACATTCCAAATACTAGGAGTGTCTTTCATGAGAAAAAAAACCATAAGCTGAAAGAACTTGCCTCAGTGTAGATCAAAAAGTTCATTTAAACTCTGTACAGTAACCTGAACAAGCAGGCCAACTTGAAATTTGCAGGAGATGTATCTGTTAAAAAAAGGTGAAGGAAAAAACTGGGGGAACAGCTGAAGCAAGTGAATTTAAAGGTCAATTGTACTTTGTAAGAGTCTCTGCATTTTTATTGGATATAGCAGAACAGCCAGCACCACCACCACTGTGAAAAAGCGCAGACAAAACCCCCATGAAATAAAAAAAGATACAGGAACTTGAGTGTAGCTAGAAAAAATTACCTTTTTAAAAGCTAATCTACTTGAGATAGGCTCTACCTACAGACTTGCCCAAGGAAGAAAAATAACATTTATTGCATCAGACACAGATATATAGAACATTGCTCTAAACTGGAAAAAAAGTGAATTTTACATTTAAAATGCTTTGCAAGCAACATTAAAACTTAATGTGTCACAAGACATTGTTTCAGCTACCCTCCCCTTCCACAAAAATCTTTTTATCTATAAGCTCTAGTAAATACATTCCATGGTCCCTCCATTGAAGGGGACACCTGTAAATTACTACAGTGTGATAAACAGAAGCAAATCAAGAGAAATGTGACACTAAAGCTGCTGTATGTGGCTGTAGTACATAATCACAAATAGCTCAGTAACTTTTTATGATGCTTACTGATTACCCTGACCGCAGTAGTTCTAATCTTGGCAACTGGCTGCTGCCACCTCTACCAATGCAAACTTGCAAACAAATGGGTAACCTGGACCTTGACCATGTTTTCTATTGGTCATCGCTGCTTGAGAATAACTGGAGTCCAAATACCACCTGCAATCCTTTTTTGGCTCTCAGGAAGAGGCTAACAGACCTCTATATAATGCCAGCTTTCTCTTTGCATAGGCAACAAGAACTCAAGCCTCATAAAGCACACGGTTAGGCAAATTAAGCATTCAGATGGCCTAAATATACTCTAATATTAGTTTAATTCCCAAACCCATGTAAAAATACATTCTAAAATGACCTCTTTAAAGGGGATCTTCAAAGTTGAAGATTATAAATAAAGAAACTAACTCCCTGTAGACTCAATCAGGGTTGTCCAATTCCCAGTAGGTTCTTAGTCCTCCTTCACAATACATTTTCAATACAATTAGTACACAGTGGGAATATACTGATGCGTCACTACATTATTAAAAGTTGTATGTGCAGGTTTCTATCCATCTCCCCTTTCACAGACTTGCTGACAGAGGTCGGTTACTTCCCATAAAATTTCTTATTCAGAAGAAAGATCAGAAGGTTGACGTTCACTTTTGCTCTGTCAAACAACTTCATGACAGCAACACCTTCATACTGCAGCTGCAAGAGATCCTGCCAAAGAAAATATCTTAATGAGTGAGGAATCGTCAAGAGCTGACAGAGAATATAAAAGATTCTGTAGTACAGTAGATCTTAAGGAATATCAAGAAAAAACTACACAGCATAAGACAGAAAAGCAAGAGACTTAAAGAGCCACTTTTACTGTGTAAAAAATAGTCATTTCAAGGCATTTAAGGTCTTAATTATTTTAAGCAGTGAGTTTAAAAAAAATTACAAAAGAGAACAGAAATAGAAGACCATTCTAAGTAACCTAAATTTCAGATCTAGCCATCTCCAGCCTTGTCATTTGCACAGTAGCCATAAAGTTGCTGTAACATTTAGAACATTTAGGTTTCCTATGTGCCTAATTCTATCATGTACCCATGAAACATAACAACATTTCACAGTGTCCCTTTCTGAAAGCTTTAGTTGCCACAGATCTCAGGGAAGCGGCTTACAGCACTTCAATCTACGGTGCAAAAAGAAATGGCATCTCAGTCAGTGTGCATATGATGTTGATTCAGTCTCTCAGGTGTTTACGTAGTTATACTTTGCTTTGTCAGCAATGCACCTGTACTGATTTTATCTCACCGATTAAATTCTTTCCACAATCCCACTCCCGCAGGTAACACAGTGGGTAGGTGTGGGCATGTGGGTGGACATGTGTGATGTTGGATGTTGTATCCTTTGCTGCTGTCCTCTGACAACAGCTGCTTTATCTGCAAAGCACTGCTACAAAGGCACATAGTAAACCATGTGCCTGAGAAGTGAGTGACCTTGCATAGCCCCACAAACCAACAAGTTCATGACCAGCTCTGACAGATTATGACTGGAACATACTAGGGGAGTCCTCAAAGCAAACAAAAGGTGTGAGGCAGCTGTCCATCCCAGCAGCCAAGTTGGCATGGACTAACTACAACGCAAGGTGCTACTGCGCACAATCTGTTTCGAAGAGTCTGAGGCTTCCACAACTAACAAACCTAATGAAGACCAAGATGGACAGAGGGTGGGGAAAGAAAGGGACAGAGACACCAGGTGTAAAAATACTGGCATGAGAAAAGGAACAGGAAACAGCCAGTCAGCATGCCTGTTCTGGTGGCCTAAGTAAAGACTGACACCTAAGGAGGACACCTAAGAACTGGAAACAAACAGGTAAGTGTAGGGTAGCAGAAAGAATACCAATACACAATGACTGGCTGAAGCCATCACACACAAGCCAAGGTGACTGCTGCCACAGACTGCCAAGCTCTCAGCTGTAGCATGAAATTGTTCAAAATGCAAGTGTCGTTTAGTGTGCATATGTGTACAAAGAATTAAGAACACAGACCAACATAAGGTTTCACTAGCAAAGAAACAAAAAGCAGTTTGGATCCCCTGTATGTGTTGTATCTGTTTCACCTGCAACAAATGGGTTATTTTTGAGAGCATTCTTCAGACCGTTCAGGCAAAAAACGTGTCATTGCTATTTTGATGAAGAGACTGGCAGGGGAACTTAAATGACACTATTAAATAGGACAGTTCTTACCTGATAATGTAACATAAAGGTTTCCATCTGTACACCCATGAATTTTGCTTTAACCTCAAAATCTCCTACTTCTTCTGTTGGACTGATTTCAAAAATCACGTTTTTAAACCTATGAAATTGAGAAATGAATAATCACAGGGAGGGAATATATGAGACGAAACCGGAAGACAAATTTCTAAGAATTCTCTTCTTAACTCTTTATTCTATAATACCCATTTGAAATGAGCCCATACAAGCCAAACAGACTCAATACAACAATGAACAGAAGCCTAACAGATTCTATGTTTGGTAAATTGTATCTTCACACAAGCATAGGAGGAAACAGGGTAATTTAATTTAGTTTGCACAATCTAAGCAGTCTACTTTAGTGCTGCACATTCATGCCTCATTTAGTGTACCGAGTACAAACTATGATTCAGAGCTGAAAAAATTCTAGTAACAGCTAGCTCCTCCATATTCCACACCAGATGTGCCAGCTTCTCAAGGCTAGCAAACTACAGCTGGAAAAACTCAAGCTAGCATAAAGCTGATTTTTCAACAATGGAAGCTATTAACCATAATAAGAATTCACCTAAGGAGGTACCCTTCCATAACTGTGGGGGTGACAGAGAAGGGGTTGGTGGAAAGAGGATGTCATCTTTAAATCACATTACACTTCTCAATCAAATAATTGCTTTGCTCCAACCAGAAAAAAGAGAACCGAAGAGTGATCACTATGCAAGGTGTCTTGCCCCTAAGGATGCCAGCCTAGGTCATCAAAGCAACTCTTTCAGCTTTAATAACTAAGTATATCAACAACACTAAAATTCCAATAACAAAACTGCAAGACAATGTGACACAGCCTCAAATAGATCCCAAAATTTCTGGTCCTCAACTATCAGCACCTAGACTAGTTCTAAGAAAAAGACAAGAATTCAGCATACCTTTTTTCCTTTTCCTCCAAAAAGGTTATTTAGCTCTAAAGAGTTTTAAATAATAGATACTCACTGGTTACCTTGCAGGTCCTCAATCTCTAAAAGCACTCCCTTCTCATGAAGTCGAGCTGCTGTGTATTTCAGAGAAATCTTTTTACTGTTTTTGCCTTTCATCTCTCGAGGTTTCTTGGAGACTCTGGGGAAAAAATACAAACCAAACAAATTAGAAGGTCACAAGTAACGACACTTTGAGCAGTAAATATTCAATTCTATTTGAAAGAGGGGATAGAATCAGTACAGCTAAAGAACTGTGACTAATGATAGATAACTATGTACTTCTACTAGTCAGTTTACCTACAAAGCACTTGTAGCCCAGATCAGATCCTTGATTTTCTACTATTTATCAATAACATTTAAGCAAAATAAATAAATAAATAAATGATAATAATAATAATAACCACCAAAGTAAACAAAAAACCAACCAAAAAAAATCCCACCCAAAATAGAAGCATATGGTACTTCACAAAAAGCAATACCATCTCTCATTAGGCAAAATGGGGTCTAATGACAACTGACAAGGAGAAAAGCTGAGACTACTCAGAAACTTGCTTGTATTTTCATTCTGCAAGTGAAAAGGGTTCACATTCTCACATCTGACTGGAGAAGACAACAACTTTTTTTTCCACCCCAGAAAATCTGATTTGTCTAGCACTTTAACAGCTGACTTCATTTGGCACAGAAATGGGGACAAATTGTGATCAGGGGTTTCCTTGAAGGTAACTATGTTATTTTCATTCTCTGTTCCTAAGAAGGATGACAGGACAGACTGACTGAGCAGCAAGTGCCTCTGTGGACAACAACCTTCATACCACTGGACTCTCTGCACTCTCTTCTCCCAGACGGACAAAAAAATGTTTCAAGATTGTCTTTTTGACACCATTCATGCCAAGGGCCTCACCCTGTATTTTCTTACTGCTGCTGAGACCCTTTTCCTAAAACTATTGCTGTGGGAAAGAGCTTGGACAAGGAGCTTTGAGCAGATAGCAATATGGTTCTTCTTAGCAACACATGCGTTTTTGTAAGAAGCCCCTCTAGGGCTGTGGAACCACCTGCTGTAGGTCATGAGGTTCAAGGCCATCTAAGGAACCTGAAGGTGAGGAAGTCCATGGACCCTGATAAGATGTGTCTGATGAGATGGGTCCTCAGGGAACCAGTGGAGGAAGTGGCTAAGCCACTATCCATCATGTATGAGAAAATGTGGCAATCCAGTCAAGCTCCTACCAACTGGAGAAGGAAAATAAGGAAGACGCAATCTGTCTCACCTCTGTGACTGACAAGGTCCTCCTGGAAACTATGCTAAGATACATGGAAAACACTGAGGTAATTGTTGACAGCCAATATACCTTCACTCAGGTGCCTGGCCAATTTGGTATCTGCTGCAATGGGGTTAATACACCATTTCTGGATAAGGTTTCTAACTTCTGCATTTCTGACTGACAATCATCTACCTGTATTTGTGGAAAAGCATTCAACAATGTTCCATACAACATCTTTGCGTCTAAACTGAAGAAGCAGGGATTTGACAGATGGACCACTTGATGGATAAGGATCAACCGGATGGTCGCGCTCAAAGAATTGCAGTCAACAGCTTCCTGTGAGGGTGGTAAGCCCCCGGGACAAGTTGCCCTGGGAAGCTGTGGCTACCCCATCCCAGAACTGTTCCAGCCCAGGCTGGATGGGGCTTGGAGCAACCCAGTCTAGTGCAAGGTGTCTCGCAGGGCAGTGAGAACCAGAGGATCTTTAAAGGTCCCCTCAAAACCAAACCATTCTGTGGTTCTACGATTCCAAGATACTTACTTGCCCTTGCTGGCCAAGTTATCCAAGCAGGTCTTTATGTAACTTTTGTAATAATCTACTTGTTCTTCATAAAAAGTAGCTTTGGAGTTTAAGGCACTGTATGTCTGCTGCAGCTTCACTAGCTCCGCCTTTCTTCTCTGACGGTATCTACGCTGATTTCTGATATCCTACAGCGCAGAGAAAGACAGGCAGAGACTTAACAGTCATTTGAGCTCACCACGTGCTCAGTCCCAGAGCCACTGAGTACTTGAAACACACCATTTGATTTTGCTTAGTCTTGCTTCATGCAAGGCTTGAGCACTCATTTGCACTTGCCCCAGTTTAAGTGTTACAGCTTTTTCTCTGTGATGACTATTTGTGGAACTAACCAACTCTACAAGGTGCACCTTCTGTGGCTTTCTCAAACTTCAGTTCTGTTCTAGTTGTGATGACTAGAGTGGGCACTGAAAGCCCATGATATAAAAGCAGCAATTTTGCCAGCACTGGAAAGTATCTTACAAATCGAGCGCAACAACCATAGCAGCACACAGACTTCATTATTTTTCTTAGTTAGTCAGCCTTTAAGCATCACTTCCCTTAATATCTCAACAAGAAAACACTACATTCATTGACTGCTACTTTAATTTGTGACACATATTATCTATAATACAATTAATTATTATCAAATCCCTAAAGGCGATTGCTTAGTTGGTTTACTTGCGTAACATTAACCAAATGTTTTTTCACAGTAAACAATGTGATATAAAATATATTCTCACTGTAGCACTGGATCATTTTTGTAAGCCACCCCCCCTTATAATTTAGGGATTCTTTAATGGGCACATTTACATCAAAATAACAATTAGGATGTCTTAGAGTTATGAGCAAAACTTCTTTGTGTGAATAAACTTGTAGAGGCATTACTTGAATTAGTGAAATGGAGCAGAAAAACACATCACACATCAGCACCTCCCTTCCAAGCTATTAAGTTTTTTTTAAAGTACCTGAGAACCTGGCAACGCAGTCATTTGAGAGAACAGAAACACTGTATAAAAGTAAAGGACTTTCCACATGCCAAAAGGTGGAAATGCTGCAACAAAAGGCAGCATTATCTTTATATAATTTCTCTATATTTTCTCTATAAATTAGCTACTAAAAACCTTACTCTCCTTCTGAAAACTCATGCCAGTTTCACAAAGCTGCAAACTGGGAAAACTCTACTATGATTACTAGGAAACCATCAAATGGTATACCTTCGCAATGTCATTGATTAATTCCTGGTATTTATTTTTGGCATTCACTGCCCCGAGTTCTGTCAACTTCTTCAGGCCTGCCTTGATTTTTTCTTTTTTTTCTTGGAGATTCAAGTTGCCATCTTCCTTTACAGAGACAGATTTTTTCATCTTATCAGGAGTTTTAGCATCACGAATGGCCCGTTTCTGCATAGCTCTATGATGCTCTGCTTCCTAGAAGAAAAGAAGAACCTGCAAGTTCATAAGCAGATCAATTGCAAGGAGACAAAAAGAACCAGAAACAGATTGTCTGATCTCTGGCATAACACAGGATACAGACTTTTGCTTGGCGGTTCCCGTACTGACTGGAATGAACACATTTTGATGAACACATCCTACGTGTGGGAACCAGAAGCCTACCTATCACCTAAAGCGGTCTTCTACATAAACAGTTTCTAGAAAATGCTGCAGGAGTAAGATTCACACGTACAATTTACTTCCACTGTACACCCTCGTGATTATCACAACACTCTGCTCCATCAGTGGAGACAGCTTCACTGCAATACCTAAACGGAGAGTCCCACATATATCTAGATGGATGATGTTTTCCAAGTCTAAAACCAGCGCAGACAAATAGCATCATACTTGCTCTGAGGTAGCTGAAGTTTCCAAAATTTCAGTCAGCGTCTCCCCTGGCTGGAAGCGGATTACATCAACAATTAAACGTTTTGTGCTGCAAAGAGATCAAGGAGAATAGGAAAAAAAATTTTAAACAGAAAGATCTTTAATACTTTTCTGTTCTGCAACAATACCAATGTTACTGATTTATTTAAAGTCAAGATTATTACTGGATGAGCACTCAGGTAGTCATAGGCTAAACCAGACCAGAACCCTGAGAAGCACTTTACTTTTTGGACAGTGCATTATTGGAAACTGGTTCCTCAAAAGGTTTCTCTCTGTAATATGCACAATTTGCTCCCCAAAACTTCTCCAAACAGCAAGGAGGCTACCCCATGTATTAGAAGGTAGCCCCAGAACTGCCACGTGGACCACAGAAACTGCATTCAAGGTGAAAGATAAAGCAGGTAGCAGCCACAGCCCATTTGTGCAACCAGAAAAGCTCTATAATATTATCCATCCATAAGCATGCTTCAGTGATCCATAACAGGTATCAAAAAACTCAAAAGGATTATTTTCTTCTGTGGACGGGAGACAGGTAGATCTCAACTCCAGTCTAGCACTAGACAGAGTCATTTCCTTGATTTGAGCTGAGATTTAATCACAGTCGGTGTCCACTCTGAAGCACTTCTGTCCTTAAGCCACACAATGAAACCAAATAGCATCTCTGCAGTCCGGCTGGATTTTTGGAATCACATAAACTGCATCACACACACATACACCTTTCTCATCATCCACAACATAAATGACTACCAGTGCAGCTGGTAAATCTTTACTTTTGAAATCAATGTCACCTTTGTCTGGTGGGTAGGAAAATACTGATGTATCTTTTAAGAAGTCCAGTTAAAGTTATTTTTGGAGACAAAATCTTCTTGTGGGAGATCACTTGTCTGCCTACGCCAAGTACATGCTGACCAAAGATTTTTCAATTAAACTATCTAGCATCTGAGCAGGAATGCATCAGAGGAGGTAAACATACATTTGAATGTCAGGTCACTGCTCTATACATCTCAGCAATAGATGTATGGGATTTGCTTAAAACTAGCCAAGAGTCATTGTCAGTCAAAAGTTTTCCAGAATAAAGATTCTGGCAATAATAAAATCCCAGACAGTTCATTGCTCTCTTTCCATTAGGTTATAAGACCTATGCTTCTCAAAAGACTATTAGTCTTCATCAATTAAAAGTCATGCCACAGCATGGAAAAAGACACAGCTACAATCTCAGTGTATTTGGAGTAACAGTCCCCCCACATTTCCTTAAATTATGCCTCAATTCTCTCATTTTTACATGCCAATTAACTGGCAAAGTTCCAATTGCTCCTTCTTTTGACTAACATACCAGGTAGTTACCCCCTACTTACTTCAATAGAATTGTCCTTGCATCCATCTCTGCATTCTCATCACCAGGAACGTCAAATTTATTAGTGAGTGTGAGAGAAACCTCAGTCTTTGCTAACATTTCTCTGTTGGGGTCATTAACATTGCCAGAACCTTCCCCTGCCAAGCAGAGAGAGTTTACAGATTAAATCACATTCTTCACCTTCTTGACTGTTAGGACTTTGTAATTTTTTCCTACATAACAGACACAGAAATCTAGACTGTTTCCTGTACTGTCCAAAGGACACTTCAACACCCAAACCAGCCTTTAAAGGCATCATCGTCACTATATCAGACTATATCTTGAATATCAGACTTTTTCATAACAAATCTGAGAGAATGCACTGGCCAGAAAAGCACCACAAAAATCACCACTTTGCATGCTTAAAGATTTACATGCATTCCACACTGTATCTCAGATTCTCACTGAGAAGAGTGGCTGAACTGCCAAAAGTAGAAAACAAAAGTGTGATGATGCTGATACATTCATGTCCTCATCAAAATGCATGTTTCAAGCTAGGAGCAAAGAGCTTGTTAGCAACTGAACTTGTCATAATCTCTTGAACAAAGTAAGCTATCCCATCAAAAAGAAATTTTCTTGCTCTAACTGCATATGAACTTTCACTAGAACAATAGTTGGTACCTTTCCCCCCATTTTTTAAAGGGCTGCAGAAAGATCTGACATATTAGCCACAGTGAAACAATGCACACAGGAGAAATGAAATGGAGAAGGAGGACAAGTTCTAGCTAAACCCATGGTCTATGTTTGTTCAGATAATGCCTCTAACAGTTCTTTGCCAGCGCTTGGAAGAAAATGTGCTTGCAATCACTCCTTTAGAAGGTTCTAACCTTTCTGATCAAGCAACTTCAAGGTAAGTGTTTGCTGTCAGAGCATCCTCTCCAAAAACTCTGCCCGGTTTGCCTCCCTCCCCTCTCCTAGACTAGAAACTTCAAATAACTGCAACACAGAAACCAGTGAAGGAGAAAAACTTGTGCATTTTTCCACTATGTGTTACATCCTGAAGCAGTAACTGTGTCTCAGGTTTCCAGAACAGTTTCACAGATTAGTAGTGTTAATTCCTTCTTCCCCCAACCAGAAGAGGATAAGATTCTATTTTCTTTATGGAAAATAACTCTAAAGGAGGGGAAAAAATGTTACCTGTCCACATGCCAAAGACTCTTAAAGGAACACATGCTATTTAATACATTTATTACTGCACTCTGAAAGGAACACCTACAGATCTCCAGTAAGGATGGATCCTAGCAAACAAGCTGGAACAGGGACACAAGCACAGAGAAATGGCTCCAGTGTAATGGAACAAAGAAAATACGTCAACATCCATTTGTCTTCTAGAAACTTCTAGAGTGGGATGAGGTGAGGTGGGTGGGGAGAAGAGGAAGAACCCCTCGTTTTTTTTCAGGGCAGTAAATTATGCAGAGAAAATATACTGCAACAAATCTGCTGCTGCCTTTTAGAGCACATCCTCCCAAAGGACCTGTGATGATTTCTTACTGTTTCTTTACTGCACCTTTAAGTCATTTCAGGTAATATCACATATTACTTTAGCAGAATAAACTAGACCACCTATTAAGGACTCAATTGTAGGAACCTCTCCGAGATCATCCAGCAGCTCGTGAATTGGATCATTGTGCTCAGGAGCAATTGCATCTTGATGGTCTAAGAGCAACTAAATGAAGAGAAAAAAACAATTGTGTTTTAACAATACATCCTTTTCTAGGCAATAGAATTTCATTACTTTAGGCTGGTATCTTTTAGAAAAAAATCACTGAACTCCAAAGCAGCAATGTCAATATTAAGAGCTGTGTCAATATCACATACTCAAATGCTTTCCAAAGAAAGTCTGTGAGGCCACACCTAAATAACTTGATTCTATAAACCAACTTGATTCTATAAACCAACTTGATTCTATAAACCAACAAACTACAATCATGACAACTTTCAGCCTTGTATTTGGTACTTTGTGTTTCAGACAGAAGCAGCATTTTCTTCACAAACACTGCTTATAAGGAGCAACTATGACTAATGTATACTTACAGTGTGTGTATTGATGATTTCACCGATAGAAATATAAATTACTGGTTTAGTGAGAGTCACCAAGTCTGAATATTCATCAATATTAAATTTATCCTGCAATTCGGGAACCTCACAGGCAGCCTGAAAAAAACGTCTTCAGAACAAAGAAGGAGAGAACACTTAGTATGACTCCAAGAGTCATGTGATATGTCAAGAGTATTACCTCCCCATGACAATTTCAAGCATAGACTCTCCTCTTTAAACTATGGTACAGTATGGCATACTACAGTTTGCATGTTTAGTTTAACACATCAGAAGCGACCTAGTAAATTCAATCATTGATACTGGCCATGTTGACATTTGCTCATTTTCAGAATTGACAGAACTGCCTTCAGTGACCTTGTTCCCCTGCCCCCACTGCATTATCATCCTTTGCCCCCAACTACTTCTGGTTACCCTTTTTCCAAAACACAGGAGATATGACAATTCTTCAACAAAAGCTTACTTTGTCTACATGAATAGCTAAATGCCAACCTGCTTTATTCCTGACCACCACTAGATTTTCATGTGCAACCAGGGTTCTCATAGGACAGAAGAATGTATGTCTATTCTGGTTGTCCACGTCCAAAGTGCTGTAATAAGTATGTGCAAAAGCAACCTTTATTCTGGACACTTGAAACTCTTGACTTTGCAATCTCACAAACATATAATCCATTGTTCATAAATTCCAGGTACACATTTTATCTGCCATTGTCACTGATGCTGTGGCAGTCTGGACTGAAATCTCTTTTATTTTAAATAGACTGCAAATTTGACAGAGACAGAATTTTCCATGTTCTAAATGTACTGATTTCCCTTTTTTCTTGCAATGTTACCCTCTGACAAACTTCCCAACTTAATTAGCTACGGTCTTCTACCTGAATTTCTGGTGTGACTGCAATAGGTATTCATTTATGATGCTTAAATGAGCATTGTCTCCCATGAACATCTTATTGGATGCAGCATGCTGTAACATCTTTGCAATGGAACCGAGGTTTCTGCGTTGATCTGTCGTCAGCTGACCTCCAGCTGAAAGGTCAATGATGTCAAATGCATCTGGTGCCACGATGGCTGGATTCATGTAGCGATAATAGAGTAAGTTGCCAACAATCTGGGAAAGAGAGAAGAAATATATCAATAAACAAAAGTACAGGACCCAACCAAATTTTTTTTGAAACTACTCTGTGTTTCGATAAATTATTTTATTGTAAGCCTCTTTCCAACACAAAGGTTCTCCTCTATAGAAGCACATACCATCCCAAAAGATCTAGTGTTAAAAAAACCCCAATATCATAAAGATGCAATAGAGCAGTCAACACAGAGGAAAGTCTGAGTACTATCAGTCACAAGACAATACAGCAGCAGATATTCCTAGGCGTAAAGATTTAGAACTCTAACTTACAAAAATGTACGGATAGGAGATACTATAAGTTACCAATGAACTACTGATATGAGCATGAGACAGTCTGTCAGGAGAATTAAATGCAACTGAGTTAGCCTAACAAAGGGCAGAATGACCAGAGTATAGAGGAATCAGACAATGAAATTTCAGTGTGGAACAAGAGCCAATTTTTAAAGAAGCATAAAGCATTGGCTGCCATCTCTGTCAAAGCAAAAATAGGGAGGAAGAATGGCACACCAAGAAGTTAAATTGAGGAAATTATTTTCCATTTCTTGTCCAAAGCCCTTCTCTCTTTCAGAATAAAAGCCTTCTTCGATAAGCCAGCAAGCTATTCAAGCACAGACCCCTAGTTAGTGAGAAACCATTTAATCCAGAAGTAAGAAAATCAGAAGTACAGAAAACAAATGGCATTGGATGCTTCAAAAATCCAATTTACTAAGTCAAATGTGAGCAGCAGTACATTTCAAAGAACTACAGATAGAGATTATCACATTATCCATATGCTCACAATATTCTTCTACCCTGTACTGGATATTTTGCCAAAAGTAATTCTAGCAAGGAAAGGTATTAACTCACCATGCTGATTTAAAGCAAAAGCTCTCTCACCACATGCTCATTTGCAGAAGGCCAGGTCACTGAACCTTGGCTTCACCTGCTTTTCATGTGACTAAAATGCATGGAAGAGATTGGGGTCTGAACAAACAGCTGAAAACACAGAGAAAAAACCTAGCCATTGCTAAGTCCCAGAAATTAATAACTGGTTTCAGTGAGGCCATGTTTGGACAAGTGTTTTATGCAAGCCTCTGCTGTACTCTCACAAATTATGCCATGGGATGTTAACAGTCTGCTGACCATTAACTGTCTGTTTACTGCCAGTAAAAAGAAAAAAACATCCATGAAAGAAATTGAATTTGAATTGAATGACATTTGAACTTCTGGGGCAAAAAGAACGTATATTATATTATCATCTTCGGTTGCTAAAAAAAAAAATCTACAGGTAGGCATAGCACGCAACTGCAGTTTTGACTTTCATGTGGACAGTTACATTATTTCCATGAGGATTAACAAAACCTGCAGTTTTCCACCTAAATTTACAGATGGAAGAAATTAATTCACCTGCATAGAAAGAACCGATGTCTCAGAATGGGAAAGCACAGAACTAGAAGAGAGAAGAAAACAGCATTCAGATTGGTAATTATTTTGTAATGAAGCAGGGGCAGAGAAGCTTAAAGAGACATTGTCAAGCATTCTAATAACCAAACTATATTCTATTAAAAAGTAAAGCGTTCATGGGCATAAATTCAGTATTTACCAGAAGCCACAAAACCAAAGAAATTTCAACAAAAACCCCAATGCTGTAGTCATCTAAGAGCAACTAAGATTAGGATCCTTTTAGTTCTCCAAACCAACTGAAATACGAAATACAAAACTGACCAGGCATCATAGGAAGCGATTCTACATACTGCCGTCAAAATATCCCAGTGTGTTACAGATGGGGCATTAGGAATATCAGAATTTGGCACACAGACTTCTTAATTTGTCTCTTTAAGGAAGGAGCAGCAGGCAGTGATCACATTAATTAACCCAAGGTTTATTTTCTAGGAGCAACAGTAAACCCCAGGTCAAGAAACCTAACGGTCCAAATGCCCAAGATACTAAAAACAAAACAGAAGCATAGAACAAAACAGAAGTTTAGACCTTCTTTCTAAACAATGTATTACATCTCAAGCAATGTGTATGAAGCTAACGTCAGTAGCCTGATGTGAAATATTTTCTATCTGTAGAGGTAAATGAATAGGTTTATATGTGCTCCTCTCCACACATACACCTAACAAGAGAGAAGAATGAGATGTGCTCACCACAGCCAATTTGGCTGTCAATAATTCACGAAGGTGTATAGGTCCTCACCTTCAGAAGCTCATCCTCACCAGCATCAGGAAACTTCTCATGCAGGGAGTCTTTCAGGACCTTGGCAATGAAACGCATTCCATACCTGAGAGAAAGAAAAGGTCAAATAAGACTGTTGCAAGCATGAAGGCACCAGCAACTTCTCAGGGATAACACTGGTGCATCAGACTCACGGGATTTTGTCCACCGAACTAATAATGGCAGACAGGAACTTGTCTGTCACTGTCCTCATGTTTCTGATTGAGGCATCCAGGCGTGTCCTCACCTCTTCATGACTTAGGGCTTGCTCAGGAGTAACATCATATGGCAGTTTGCTTTTTGAAAAAGTCAGACATACACAGGAGAATATTACTCAGGGTAGTACACTTCAAGAACGTATAGCCTGACACAGAAACATGCTTATATTCACTTTGCTGCCAAAAACTATGCACTGCCTTGAATTAACCTGGTTGGTGCTGTCAGAACTGAAATTCTTTTGCTTTTACTTCCTTTACTTTCCCTTGCACTGGCCAGTGAGAGAAAGACCTAGCTAACTCAAAACTGATCTTTTTTACAGCATGCACACTAGGCAAAAAAAGCACCATCCACAATACATAGTGGTACTTCAGACTGCAAACTGGTGAAAATGAAAGCTATGCATTTGAGTATTAAGATGATGAAAACTTGGACACAAGCAGAGCAGCATCCATAAAATCAATATAACATGCTGCTGAAGGAATAGTTATCTTTTTTTCAATCAGCTGAAACTATTGCATAATATTCCAGTGAACACAGACAAATTAAGCTGGTAATTCATAAAGGTATATCCTAAATCTTATGTATAGAGAAGAATCTGAATACACATTATCACTTCAATTTTTACCATGTCCAGGATTTTGCATAAAGTCTGCAAAGGTATATGACTGCTTTAGATATGGAGGAAGTCATCCATCTGTATGGCTTTTGCTTTTTTTTTTTTTTTTTTTTTTTTAGTACATTAAAAAACCCAATATAACCCCAATAACAGAATCCTCAAGTTCTAGCAAATGACAACCACTGAAGAAAAAGAAACCAGAATGACACAAAATCACACAGCTCAATACAACTGTCATCAATGGCTGATATTAATTAGAAAGATGTTAGGACCAAGGAGAATTAAACGCAATGTGATGCTTTCGGCCAGCAAGAGAGGCTTTGTGTGCTTGAGAACAGTACCTGTTTGCACGGGCCAAGCGTGACGTGAACAGGCACTGACATGGAAACAATTCCCAAATACATTTTCTTACAGTACATTCTTTTAGGTTAGAGGGCATCTCATAGCTAACTATCAAGTTAACATAGGAAACCACCAAAGAGCATTTCTTTTCCCATCATTTAATGACATTCCTGTTCAATACTCTCAGCACCATAACCAGAGTAGGAACTTTAGAACTCTCAGATGAAAGCTGTCTTGACGAGACAGTCAGTTGGACAGATGCATGCAGTGGAGTCAGGGATGGTTTTGAATGACTAACTGAGCAATGCAAAGCAGCTAAGCAATGTTTAGAAAAATACAGTATTAACAGGTCCCATACCTGGCCTCTCCAGTTTGGGATTCCATCTGGTTAACCCAAGACTTGTAAATATCCACAGGATCAGTTTTGATATTAAGTGACTTGTCATCGATGATTTCCTTCACAACTGGTGCAAGGATCTGCCTCAGGGCATTCTGACCACGGGCACCACGATTGAAACTTACCACCATTTTAATAACAGTAGGATTCCCAGTCACAATCTCATGTATCTGGTCTACTTTTGATCTGAAGAAGAAAGAATCTATATGAAATTTGAGGTATGCATAACTCTGTCACTGCCTACGCTTCCCTGGACTACTGTTCCAAGCATAACTTTGTGGGTGGGGTGGCGGGGGGAGACACACAAGTTTTTTAGAAGTTGTTATTCGTTTCAGGGCATATATCATCTTCATGCTTAAAAAGCATTCCCAAAAATGCTTGAGGGCAGTTCCTCAAAAAGTTCATTGCATATTCTTCCTCACAGCAAGTTGTGCCACTCTGCATTGTAAAGTCATGTAACTCAAACTCACACTTTGAGTTACAGTCATGTAAGTCATGTAACACTGAGCTCCTAAGGCCTAACCAATCCAACAAAACATGTCTGAGTTGGACAGCCAGAGTTTCTAACACTGACAGGAAACAGAAATGCCAAACAACAGAGATTTCAGACTCCTTGTTAGTTATTGGAAATCCAGATAGCTTAGATTTAGCTCTCTTCCTGGCTCTTAAAGCCTGAGTTTGCAGTTTGTTGGACATATTTATAATCAGACACTGGAGAACTGAGATTAGACTGAATTTCAGCATGACTTTGCATCAGATCAGAAGTAACTGCCATGTTGAGCAGTGAAATCTTGATTGAAGTGAAAAGCCTTCATCTTCTATGGACAAACTTGATTCTTCTTTGATAGACTACATTAATAGATATGAAATGGGAAAAGGACAGTGAAGGGACAGATTAGCATTATCTGCATATAAGCACTAGACTTCACATGAAAATGTGCCTCATTTTCAGGAACTGCCAAAACTGATTCAACAGCAAGAATGTGCCATATGCTACCACATACTTGATCTCTTCCTGCAGTGCTGTTTGGAAAAGTCGCAACAACAGGTATTCCTCTCTTTGATTGGATGCATAGTTATACAGCGTGAAGATGACAGAATCCATGAATTTTGTGGATTTGTTTTGAGGCATCTGAAAAATCAGCTTGGCCAAGTAGGTTGGGTTAGTCTACAACAACAAGAAAAATTACTTAGTGTGCATGTCCCCGCTGGTGTTGCTAAAAACTAAGGTGGCTCAAAACAGTTGCTGGCTGGACTTGATTTTAAAGGTCTTTTCCAACCTTACTGCTTCTATGACAACTACAGTGCACAAGCAAAGACTGTGCTAAGACATAAAACCTTCTATGACAAAAGGTTACTGAGCAATGTAAGAAGTTGGTTACCTGAAGGAGGTAGAACAAATGCTGATAGGCTTCCAACTTTTCTCTCTTTTCTTTGCTCAATGCTTTCAAACCTCCCCTTTGTTTGTTCAGCATCATCATGTCAGAGAGCTGTTCCTTGTTCTTCTTGGTAAGTTTTTTGCTATGAGAAACAACGTCCTGGAAAGAAAGAACAGGTACAGATTTCACTCTAAGAAGTTTCAAAGAAGAAACTGAAAAACAGTTGCATCTGAGAGCCACTTCTCTTGGATGTGGAAATGCAGGGTCAAGGAATGCCTGGGGCTATTGAAGTGAAGCATTGTTTGCTACAGCAGCAGTTTCTCCAACTGGAAGTATATGTTCTGCTTTGTTCCTGACTCTGTGAATTTGTCTGAAACCCTAGAAGGGTTAGGCACTCTTGGAAGCAATTACGATCAGAGCTGGTAGCATTCTGAAGACACTTTGAAATGTTTTCCTTTTTTCAACTGGGCTTACAGTTTATAAATACTGTTCCATATTCAGCTAGCTCACTACCTCCGCATACTCCGCATACTCTGACAGCAATGGCACTTTTCACTGCAATCATCAGCCCAACCACTGCAGCTTCCTTCTAAGATAAATTTCGCTACAGCAGTTGAGATTTTGCACTCAGAGAAGCCTAGTGTGATGAATTCAGGACCACATGAAAAGCTGACCAGTACTTCAGCTTGAAGAAAAGACAATACTGTATCAGCAAGAGCCTTTTTTTTTTTTTTTTTTGGGGGGGGGGGTGGGAAATGAATCACACCAGCCAAGCTTAGATAGAGGGTGCTTCCCTTTAACCAACAAGCAACCAAGGTGCACAAGCACAAGTGTCTCCTGCCTCCAAAATCACCCCCCTGGCTGAAAGCTTGTGGCATGTGACTTGTTTAACCACAAAGGAGCAACAAAGAAGAGTCTCAAAGCTTTTCAATACAAAACCTGTTGCATTTGTTAGATCAAGGTAGTCTTGTTATGTTTTTTTAGCTTCAGGACTTGTTTCTTCTCCTCCTACAGTTTTCTCTCTAGGGATACATACTAAATTAGTGGAATGAACCTAGAACATACTGGGAGTAAAAACTAAGTCAGGGGAAATGTTTTCCACTGGGCCTGAGCAACCAACATCTGAGACCAGGAGCTCTCCATGCTAACTACCACTGGGCTCAATTATACGTGTGGCTGGTCTCCCAACAACACATTTCTTACCTGCAATGTAATTTTGTTTTTCACTAGCAAACCAATTTTGATGTCCATGAGATTGAGGTCATTTTCCAGTTGCTGATTGGATCGGATCAAGGTTACAATTTCTTCACGCAGTTTCATTAGTTCAAGCTCCTCCTGAAAATCTTGGTCACTCTGATCAAGCAAGTGGACAAATTTCCGAACCACAGCCATAGGTGGATTTTCATCATTAACTAAAAACAGGCAAGAAATAGACAACACTAGAGGATGAAAAACAGAAGTAAATATATGCCTTATCTATGTTTAAATGGCACATCAAGGAGCACCCAGAGTCAATTAGTACCATCTTGTCTAAAAAGCTTCAGACACTTTGATTCTCCTGTTCTGAGAAAATTGTAAGATAACTAAATCAAGAACAAAGTCAGTATTAGCATAGGGTAGTCCACACTGTCAGAGCTAACTGCAAAGCTACAGTTCTACTTTTCAGCAGGAAAAAAAAAAAAAAAAAAGAGGCAGCTAGAATCAACTTCTCCCTCAGCCTCAAGAACTACCTACTCCCTGCACTGCCCTATCAACTTCATCCCAACTGCTCCTCAAAACCACCTTGACGTTATAGATCACACAGAATATTGGTTGACAAGAAGCTTGACATGACCCAGCAATGTGCACTTGCAGCACAGAAAGCCAACTGCATCCTGAGCTGCATCAAAAGCAGTGTGGTCAGGAGATAAGGCAGGTGTTTCTCCTCCTCTACTCTACTCTAATGAGACCCCACCTGTAGTACTGTGTTCAGCTCTGGGGCCCCCAATATAGTAAGAAGGATGTGGAGCCGCAGGACCGAGTCCAGAGGAGGGCTACAAAGATGATATGGGGCTGGAGCATCTCTCCTATGGAGACAGGCAGAGAGAGTTGGGGAATCTCTTCTATGAATCTATGATCCCTCACAAACAGAGATTTGAGGCACATCAGTTTTATCCTCTTTTATCCCTACTTACTGAGGGTTTTGTAGTCTTCTCGGGCTTTGTTTGCTCGAATAAAGGCTTGAATTTTTATGACATCATTTATCTAGGATTTAAGAAACAAAAAAATCACTTGACATCATTCTGGAAAGAGTACCAAAGTCAGGTACAGAATACATTTAACAAGATAGCCTCTTACGTGGTTTCTGAAATACTGCAGACGATCTCTGTAACGTCTTCTGGCTTGATACATCCTGGTCATTGACTGAATCTATTGAAAGGTAACCAAAACACTCAGATAGAAACCTTATCTACAAAGTTCTCTACCCCAAAGGTTTACCAAAACAGTCAGCAGAGAACCTGCACTACCTTTACTACTTGGTCCTTTTGTGCACGTAAGTAATCCAAACGGATTTGATATGCCTTCCTTTGCTTGTAGCCACGCCATTGAGACTGAAAACAAAATAGGCACACTCAGTTTACTTTTCCAATTGAACAGAAGTAACTACAAATCTGAGCTTCTTTGTGTTTCTCACTTCCAACTGCCCTTTTGGCTAAATGAAACATGAAGGAAACCCGCTTGTCTCATCAAGAGATACACAGTGTGAAGCATTAACTATTTTCCAAATGTAATCATGAGAGACTTGAAATTACCCCATGAAGAGCCTGGGCCTTCTGAAGCACAGTTAGAGGTCAAGGATACAGTGAAACAGTCAAGTTGACAGAAACCGTTCTACATGAGGATCATGTGTTAGCTGCCGCTGCTGAGAACAATGGTGTAACCATTTTTAAGCCTTCTCAGCGGACCCACTGCCATCCACACTTGGGAAGAGAAGTCAGGCAAGGGGTTGAACTACGCTTAAAGGGAGTGTGTGTTATTTTTATGAGCTGGGAGTGGGTGTGCAGGTTTTGTTAAATATACAGGCAGAGTATGTGCTACTTAGGCAAAAACAAATGGACATATACTGCTGAAATAATAAAATGGTAATAGGGTGCAAAGCAACTATTGCACTGTACACATTTTATTTACAACATCACAGGAAGAATTTTTTTGTGGCTGTCCTGTAAATGCACCCGATTTCATGCTAAATTATCCAACCATCTCCTTCAGGTCCCCAGTCCTCCAAATCCCTGGACAAATTTGAAGAGAAGCAAGAATACTGAAGGACCATGTTGTTTCTCTTTAATTCATGATGAATCACAACAGCAATGCATCTCATGGTACTATCACCAACAACACACTACATATTTCTTTACTCCCGAAACACTGAAATGTGTAAAAAAGTAGTTGCTAAAGCTTCCTCAAATAACTTTTTCTCTCTCCAATTCTATGTGATTATTGGATTGATTATATATGACACCTAGAAGGAAATAATATACTAAAACTCACTGGAGAAGGAAATGTTTTTAGATAAGTAACAATACAAGACAAAGACAATTGTGTGCTGTAACTACCTGAATTGAACAAAAACTGTTAATAAGCTTGTGTACAGAAAACAACTGCAGAGTACAAGTTCCAAACAGAATTAAACGGTATCAATACCTGAATGCAAGTGATTGCTGGGACTTGCTTCTTCAAAAAATTCATTCTTGAGTTGAATTCCTGGCGAACAAGATACCCTCGACAGCAAGCCTGAAGTTTCATAATCAGGTTCTCATTTGCAAGCCACAACTGTTCTCGGTTGTATGCTGCAGTGACTCCAGATATGGTGCTCTGATTTAATGTTATGATAGGAAGAGAAGCCAGAAAAAGAAAATGTAAATACAAGAAAAAGGATGTTACATCGGCTTTCCACACTGTGCTTACAAGAAACTCCAAAGTTGTCTTTCAAAAAACAGTAACATCATAGTCCTGTACTCTTTTAGAGACAGGATAAATGTTTATGAAATAGGACAAGGAGTTGTAACACACACAGTCTGATGATGCCTAGCAAATCAAATGAGTTACTAAGCATGTTAACACGACTATGGCATTGAAGCATTCTATCTTAGAGCTGCATTAAGGGTGGGAATGGTGAGAACATCAACTTTTGAGAGAAGGAGCATGTGTTAATCTATTACTCTACCTGTATCTCTTCCCGTGACAGCTGAGTGTCATTTTGCACAAACTCTGCTGGTTCATCCCATCCTCCCTCTTTGGTCCGCAGATTATGATAATAATGATAGCCTCCTCTCACCCAGTGTTTCACCCACTCGCTGCCATTGCCCCCTAAGAGCAGAAACTGCAATTAGAAGTCTGAAACTCCGACAAGTGTATTACCTTTCACACATACAAATGTTACAATCAGGAAATTTACTTTACAGATTCGTCTTCCTCCAGGCAAGGAAAGGAATGTTTCTGAGTCCCTAATGACCTCATATGAGAACTGCCTAAACACAACACATTCCATAAGTGAACATTATACTATTCACACTCTTTTTTAAAGAAAAAAAAAAACCTTATTTCACAAAGCATCCACAGTTGCTATCTACTACACAAGATTTTTTCCCAGAGGCTTTTTTACCTCTAGTTCCAATTCCATATACAATAATCTTGCATTTATTTCAAAAATAGTTAGCTACTTAAGGTGTACCTGCTGCCCTTTTCTTAACTTCTGACAATTCTTGCTGGTACGTCTCGGCACATTCTGGAGTGACTCCGTATAGCCCAACATCAGGTGAACGCAAGGCACTCAGGGTCTGGCTAACGTCACCGTGATCTACTGCTTCATTAATGGCCAGAATTCCTAAGGAGACTTGGATAACACCAGAAAGTAAGTTAGCCCAGGGGCTCAGTAGTTCACAGCAAGCACAGAATGGCAGAACAGAGCAAGGCAACATGAACACACCCTTATAGCTGGGTTGTATGTAAGATACACAAATTTTATTATTTCAGTAATAAACATGAAAGATAAATAAAAAAACCAAATGGGCAACTTGCAGTATAGAGGCCTCTTCAGTACAGAGTATCGAACCATGTGTGGAAATGCACCTGACAGCACATAATGTGTGTGCCTAAAGTCCCAGAATGGTGCTGATTTACCACCAGAACTTTTCAACACACACAGTGACAGCTCTCCTCTGATGTCTGGTTCAGTTAACACAGTTGCTCCAGGCAGAGCCAGTCACAACTCAAAAGAGGCCTTTTCAACAACCAGAGCAGTAATTACTTAATTTTTCTGCAGACAGAAACAACATCATTATAAAGACTGGGATGCAACAATGGGTGGACCAGTCCACCTGCAAACTGCGTTAAGGAGCAAAGGTGAGTATCACTGACATGTAGTACTCCCTGTATCTGAAAAACATGGGAGTGTTTGTCTGGTAACACCTAAGAGAACCAAGACAAGACAACAGTACCTCATGCAAATAAAAGGTAATGCTCACCAGCAAACACCATTTCAATAGTGCACGTGAACACTCTCACTTCTAACCAATCACCCCACAGACACGCACAATTAGTCGCAAACGACAAACAATTTGAAAGAGATTTGTTCAACAAGGTAACATGATCTAATGGTCACATGCAAAACTGGAAAAAATGCATATTCCCCCACAATAGAAGAAATTTAGTATTTGAAGAATCTGACATTCACTCCTCAAAAAACCACACCTGCACCAGAAGCCTGTAGGCTCTTTTGGTTTCCTTTGCCACGTGTACATGACATTTCTAGCCCCCAACTTTTCCTTAAAGAACTGTTATTTGGCTGGTAGTGGGGATTAACTGCAATACTGCGCAATAATACTTACATCTCTGGGACTCCTCTGTGTCCTTGTTAGCCTTATGAATCCCATCCTGAATTTCATCTAGCCAAAGTACAGCTGTTTCATCCTGTGTGTCCTGAAGAGAATAAAACAAGAAAAATATACAATATCAGGAGAAAAGTATCCCAATTTTTTCCAAGTAAGATAACTTATATTCAGATACAGCCAACAGAGTAGTTTTCCATAACAGAGGGAAAAAGAAGTATTTCAGTTCTTCCTAACTCCTGCACAGGGACATCATGTGGATTTGTGACTGGCAGAGACTACTATGGCATTACCAAACTCAATACCTTCTCCTAGACAAAAAAAAAAAATCTCAGAAAACATAACAAACAAGAATCAATTCAATAAGAATCACTCTAATAAGCTGAGTGAACACAAGACCAAGGACTTAGTACCAGCTAGTCCTAAAGCCATACTAGCCAAGAGTATATGATTTCCCAGGAAGTTAGTCCTTCAACAGAAGAGGACTACAGAGAGCTGCTGATGTACATCTGTGTGCAGAAACTAATAAACCTTTGGGTAACTAACGTCACATCAGGCTGTTAATTTCTGTGCCCAAAAAACTTCACAAACCTGTACAAACTAACAAAGCAAAAAGCATCATATGTGCTGTGGATGGGTCACATAACACAGCAGTCAAAGCCATGTTTTAAATCTTTATTTTAACAGATTGCTTGTCAAGGAGCAGGGATCACACAGTATCCTGTATTTTGGCTGGGAAATCTATCCAAATGAGCTCATGTTACATGCAGAAATTTGAGAGGAGGAAAGGGACAAGTGTTTTGCAAGTCCCAAAATATACATAAAGAACAATGACCCAGCAGTTGCCAAGCATAAGCTTATCCCCACCCACTGGTGTTTCCTGTAGGTGGCTACCAAGAGAAATACTAAGATGTAACTACCATCCCTCGGACAACTTTCCTCATACAAAGAGAACACAGGAAATCTTTATTTCTGGATGGGAATAATAATCACAGTGCACAAAAGAACCACTATTTACAACATTCAAGAGCTTTAAGGCCAGATTTAAAATGTACATTTCCTTATGCTTTCCATATTTTAACCACTGTTTTGGTAGATCTGAAACTAACTGGCTAAATGATACTTCCTTCAAGAGCTTAACAAGACCTTCACAGCCAGATTTCATCTGAAAGCCAGACAGTCCCACAAGAGTACCAGCAACAGCAAAATTCCTGTCTAGGATGTGGGGGAGAATCATCACTGTAACTCAACTGTACTATCTATCCACAGAAGTCAACCTGAAAACTACCAAAACCATGTTGTGCTTCTCTACAGTTTCACTGCTGCAAGGCTTTATGCATGATACACACAGTGTAAAACATACTATGGAGTCTGTTTTTTTCTCTCTCACCTCATCACATCAGAAACATGCATGATACAGCATTCCCTAATCAAACAAGCAAACAGACAACATCTTCAGGTGAACAATAATCCTTCTCAGCCCCAAGGTACAGAAATCACTAGTTCATAACAGCTGACTTCAGATTGTGCTTATTTTCCCCACATGGTAACTGTACAATATGATCTTTCTACTTCTGGAATTACTCCCATGCTGCTGGGAGAAGCCCTTTATTTATCTTATGCCTAAATAAGGTAATTTCATACCAACTCAGAAGTTACCAGCACAATCTGGCACAAGTTTAAGTACAGGATAAAAAGATTTCATTGTTTCATTCTGACTCAGCGAGAGGAAATGCTTCAGCACAAAATGGATCCTGAGGAACATTAACCCTGTCAAGACCCTTGGGAAAACTGCTTAATGATTTTCATCAGAATTTCGTATAGTTTTCAGCTACTATCATCACACTGGTTTACCTTTAGTCAAAACCAAAATGTTCAACATAATCTAGCCCTCAGCCTCTATACAAAATTGTGCATTGCTACTAGAGCAATGAGCTCCACAGCAGAAAAAAGAAAACAAAAAACTCTCAAGCTACTGAATGCAGACATCTGCTACTTCTCCATAAATAGATATGGAAAAAAAAATCCGTGTCCTATCCCTACTACCCAAAAATCCCTTGCATACACACACGTGCACTCGTCATCCTTTCTTATACCTGTAAGATGAAACTTGTTCTTCCTCTCTTCATCTTCACCTTTCAGTTACTGAAAACTGCAACTACGTACAAGTAGGTAGAAGTCCTTAGCTAATGACAACTTCTGCTCAAAAAAGTCATAAGGTATGGAAGTGCCATCAGGTGAACAGCAGCATATAATTTGCTGGTAGCATATATGTTGTTTCACATTTTTTTTCTCATTTATTACTTTACAGATTTCTCTGCTTCCAGAAACTTTCTTTTTTGCCACATATGTAACTATACCTAAGACTACATTTAACACAGAACATTAGAATAAAATACTTAAGCTTGCAGAAAACTTGCAATCAGCAGTTCAGTACTCCTGGAATGAACACTGTCTCCTCACAAAAACAGATAATGAATATTATTTTTTCACAAAAAAGATATGTATCTCACTTGGGACCCGAGTTTAGCTATAGCAAGACACCATGTGCACTTAATATCCTTATACCCATCTCCACAGTTCATGGATTCACACTGCTAGCTGAAATCTCTTTCTGACTGGTTAAGATTGGTTGAAGGTATGCAGAATGCCCATCTCGCCATTGCCAATTTTGATTCCTGACTTTCAAGACCAGCAGGAATCCAATAACACTAATGCAAAGGTCTTTTAAGAGGTGCATTTAAATGCACTCACCTGCGCTTTCTCTCTCTTGGCTCGAAGTAGTGTATCCTGGTAATGCTGTGCTACCTTTGGGGCTACACCCTCCAATTTTGCTGCAGGAGTCTGTAAGGCTTGAAGAGTCTTCTTGGTGTCCCCTTCATCCAGAGCTTCATTAATAAGACCAATTGCCAAAATCCCTAGGGAGGAATGCAAAGGGGGAGGAGTAAGACAAAGTTCCATTCTTGGTTAACAATAATCACAAGCATTGGTTCAGAAGAAAAGTGCGGTTAGTCCTTCCTAAATCAAGTAACAGCTCAGAACCGCAATATTTTTAACAGAAAGCATTATTTACTAGCAAAGAAACCAAAGTTATTTTTCCTCCCCAAAGCAGTCACAATTCTTGAGCACTGCAATCAAAAAAAATAAAGTTTCAAAGAAAAAAAACACCTCAGGGAGACCACATGCAGGGACAAAACTGAATCCTCAGACATCCAGCTCAGAGCGTCTAGAAAGCCCAAATGGCCAGATTTCAAAATATTCCAAGGTTCTGGCTTCTCCAGAAAGAAATCTTCCCATGAAACTAAGGACCTGCATGGAATACCATTTAAAAATACAGTAACCTCGTATTTTAGAGAACTCTTTTATTAAGGACATACGTAGTATCAACTGTATTATCAGAGAAGAGGATGCTATTCAAGTACAGTAAAATTTACTGCTCAGCAAAATAAAGACCTTACAGTTAGCTAAATGCAAACAGAATCTACATCTATAGCAACTGATCCTGAAAATCATGAAATAACTCAGGCTGAGATGAATCCCAGACTTCATCTGATTCAATTCTCTGCTTAAAGAGGGATCCAACCATGGTTTGTTCAGTGCAGAATAAAGAAGTCTTTTGGATAAAAGAAAGGAGATCAGTGTGGGAATCTCCAACATTGGTTGTTGTATTCAAAGATTGTGACTCTTCAACACAAGACTCACAAAACAGAAGTTCATACAAAAAGTAGAACATCTTTGGGAAGAGATTACATTAGGATGGAGTAGAGATCAGGGAAAATATATGCTGAGGACATCGCAAGAACTGCATCGCTAAAACGATGCCATGATTTCTATCAAAAAACAGATATGATAACTTAAGAAAGCACACAGAAAAAAAAATACACACATACACACACACGCACATATATATACATAGCCACAAAGCTTGAGGACCTTCTCTGACTAATTTAAGTTATTCATAGAGAGAAGATAAAATTTATCTTTGCAGAAGGGCATATACAAGGCAGACCAAAGAATTAGGAAATTCCCCAGGAGAACAATTTACATCATTATAGGACTTTCTGCAGCTTTTCTTACAGGACAAGGAGCGTTAAAGGAAACAGGATGTTGGGACTACACAGACTTTTAGAATTCCACTGTAACCTCTTACACAGAAAAGACACTATAAATTTGGAGATGCAGGAAACAAGTTAACCAAGTTAACCAAAAGGGTGAATTTAACAGTTAACCCTCTCTAGAGTATAACCCTCTCTAGAGTGTTTGCAAGGCGAAACACAACACACGAAGGGCACAACAAGGAGTGGCAGAAGACACCTGCTTGTCTCAGTGTACAACATAAACCATATCATCACCTCCACACTTGTGACATATTTCTCCCGCTTTATGATGCAAAGCTCCAAGTCTTGCTGAGATATTAAATATTATAAAATTATAAATATTACAAAGACGGCTTCAAAGTTAGTGTCAAACCCAGGATGTTTTCAGTATTGGTCATAAACAAAAATTAAGAACCCTTAATGAAAACAAGAAAAAAAAACCTAAAATTAAACCATATGAAATAGAACATCACAAGGGTCTACTGAAGAATAAGTTTGTTTAACTGTATTATTTCCAAGGACTTCTTTATCTCCACATTGGATGTTACGTCAAATAATACTGACTTAGTGCATGAAGAATTACTCCAGTTTTCTTTTCTGTTGAAGTTTTCATAATTACACTCAGACCCAGTCTTTTATCACTGCTAAAAGACCGTTATTAACATAAACACTACTGAGAAATAGAAAGTAAAAAAACTTGCAGGGCTAGAAGCACAGAAATTACATTAACACTCATTCACCATTTTCAGCTTGCAGCAGCAATTTTTTTCCTTCATGAGTACATCATTTTCAGTACTCACTCTTGCTGCATAGAGTGGTTTGGGTTGGAAGGGACATTAAAGATCACCTAGCTCCAAGCCACCCAGCCACAGGCAAGGCACACCTTCCACTAGGCCAAGAAGACTAGACACAAGGCTGCTCCAAGCCCCGTTGAACCTCGCACTGTATATGTATGTATATACTACACCTCTCCCTGCTCTCTTCAATATAGGACCACTGACTAAATGCCTGTAAGTGAGTGCAATGCATTAGTGGTGATTCCTCGATCCCACCTTTTATACAAATGCAAAGAAACAGGCTTCCATGCTCCAGGTCAATAAGCCATCTAGGGAAACGCTTAGCAGGGCAATTGCAGGGCCTAAGACACATAGTACAGTTGAAGGATTAACTTCAGAAGCGTGGTCATGGTGAGAGCTCAAATATCAATGTCTCTGCACCCAGGGAGCTGGAGTCTCACCCGTGATCTGTGTTAGAGACTTGCAACTTCAGAGAGTTTTTGCACATCTTCTGATTACGGAGCTAAATTACTGGCAACTAAACCAGGGAATTAAATACTGGGAAGGTAAAAAGATCAGTGCAGATTAAAAAAAAAAAAAAAAAAAGGAATAAAAGGAAGAGGAAAACCTGAACAGGGAAAAAGGAGCCATCACATAAAAGGATAAGACTTCAAGAAAAATATCTTCTGAACGCAGCAAATTAGGAAGAAGGATGGAGCACTGCAAGACAAGGCTACAACACTAGCTTAAATTTGGGGGACTGAAGCAAAATGAGAAGATTCTGGACTAATCCTAGACACTGACACCAGACAATGCATTTCCAACCCGAAAAGGGTTGAAATTTACACTGGAAGTATTAATAAACTGCTTTGAAATACTGACATAACTACCACAAACACATCAGACTGCCTGATTTCTCCATCAACAAAAAGTCCTGCAATCAAGACTTTCATATTATAGATCACCAAGTCTTGTTCACAACTAAGATCTTCCTAGATATTCCTATATCCTAATGTATAACACAACTAACAAGTCAATCAATAACTTTTTGGACTGACACACACCTAATTTTAGCACTCCTTATACGCTACGATCAGTCTACCATGAATTGAACAGAAAAACTTACTTTCATGTTCTTCATGCACAACTTTATTCACATGATCAACACATGATTGGATATCATTCCATGTGATAAATTCACTTCCTTGTGCACTTCTTTCAGCTTTCAGCTTCACCAAATCATCAATGTATCTGTCAGAAAACAAAACCCAAACCCGGTAAACATGACATTGCAACAAGCTGCTCAGGGAGCACACAACCCAGCACTGAGAACTGCACACAAAGTGGGAGAGGTAACATGAGGGTTGAAACTGAAAATGGAGAGAAAGAGAAATGCTTGTGCGTATGAAGGGTATCAGCACAAATATGAAGTAGGTTCAAACAGACAAAATTGCCAAACAGAAAACTGCACTGAAACGCTGAATAAGAGTCCAGGGCAAAGAAAACGGGTGAGCTGCCAGAAGTACTAGTGACAACTTAATGGTATTACAGCATGGTTTTAATGTGAAATCCATGAGAAAGCACTAAAAGACAGCATGGGAATCAGACCAGTAAGAAACAGTAATTGCAAAAGACATCAGAGATTAAATCCATACTGTAACAAATCATGTAGAAATAACGTAAAATTTAAGAGAAGGAACAGAAAATTCATGAAGCCACAGAATAGATGCAACATCAAGGACAGCTACAATTCCTTGAATTACTCACCTCTGCGAGTTCTCATCCTCAATGTTTGCAAGGCCTGTGACAGGACTGCTCAGTTGTTTCCACACTGTATTCATATCCCCTGAATCCAAAGCCCTGTTAATCAGGGCCACAGAAGACAGCATCTCTACAGCAACAGATAGTTCTGGATGGGTGAGGTGACCCTGCATACAAAGAGGACAACAGATTCTATTCACTCTATACAAACTATTGCTGCACACAGAAAACAATGGAGTAGCTGTCAGAACAGACATGTAACAAGGCAAAAGGACATCCTTTAAGACAACGAAGTAGAAAGGTGAGTATCATAAACAAAGCTAGAGCACCAAGTAAGAGACTGAGGTAAAGTCTTACAAGGCCAATCAGATCAAGATTAAAGGATTAAACCACATCAGAACAGACTGAACACTAAAGCAGTTCTGTGAAGACTCAAGACAGGTTTGCTCCACAGAACACATTTAGGAAAACAGACAAGGTAGACCCATGCCAGCTTTCAGAAATAACAGAGAAGGTGATACTTACTTCAGGGCTCTGTTGCTGTAAGGTGGCCAGCTCCCTTTGGTAAAGATCTGCAGCAAATGTATAAACCTCTGGTAACTGGGCCTCTGGATTCATCATTTCTGCCACAGTCTTCTCAGCATCACCCATTCGAATTGCTGAATTAATTCTGGCTACTCCTGCCAGTTCTAGAAATTCAAAGAGCATAAAAAATAAGGAAGGCAGACAGTTGAGACTCCCATAGTAACAGGACTTTCATTTTACTAAAATACTTAACTAGAGAAAGAATAACACCAAACTGCAGGGAAAGAGCCAAACTCTCAGATCAGATCCATACACCCTCTATACTAGTTACCTAGTCTTCCATTACTGAAGACCATTAATACACACAATCCTCATATTTAATAATAGTTCACCTTTTTGTCTGGTTATCAAGGGACTGTTTCACCATTTCAGTATTCTGATAGTAAGAAGCCTCACTGCAAATTTTTGGACGGGGGAATCATACCGATTTTCTCTTCCTTTCTACCTCTATCCTGCTCAAGGCAGTAACCCAGGCACTCTTTAGTGGGTACATGCTGGCTGACTTAATACACCGCAAGAAGGTAAACAAATGTGGACTTCCATGCCTAACAAGTAAGGTACTTCGAAGGTAGCTGCCTACTTAATTCAGCATTCGCTATTTTCCTCTTGTATTCGAAATCCTCTCTCCTCCAATCTCTGTTACTCTCCCTTCCAGCTCTCACAAAGTGAATTGCTCCTGGACAGTAAGAGAGCTCTGTGTGGTCTCAGAAGCATCTATCAAAAAACAATCAGCAAATGATCTGCATTTTTATTTGCTACTTGATATTCAGAAACAGTAATGGTTCTGCAGCTCAGTGTGAATGATCAGCAGATAAACCTATCTTTCACATCTCTTGGAGCAATCCAGATTTTCTTCACAGATCCACAGCATAAAAATTCTTAAAAGCATTCTATATAAAGAGGTTATTGAAGATGGATGCAAAAATTTGACGTTTCTTATTCCAAATTAAGGTTTTAATGTTGTTACCTCCAGACACTTTGTAAGAGCCGGATAAAAGACACTGCAAGTAATTAGGGCAACCAACTCTCTTTCATGTTCTTAGCAGCTGTAAAGTACTTAAAGAATATTCACAATGACCATTCATAATTGACCCAAATACTGTGCTGCCTCATTTTCTTGCTCACATCCACAGTGACTTTGCTACAATAATTTCTGCTGATCCTTACTTTGCTGGTACTGTTGTGCTGCCCTGTTAGCAGCATCCACTCCCAACTGCAACTCTTCCTTCTGCAGAGGACCTGTAAGGCCAGCCTAAAGAAAAAAACAGAAACTGTAAGGGTGAAACAAAGCCAAGTTAATTTCAATTACGTCAATAAAAATACTCTACTTGAACTCAAACCAGAAAGAATACACATAAGGAAATCAGAAATTACTCACCAGATTCTCAGTTCAGGTGCTGAAAGATTGTATGTGTACAACTTGATCTTTTTTATATCAGAACTGCAGTCCCATGGGCATAGCAATAAAAGGCAAGACTGCTTCCAAAGCAATGACATATTTAAGACCAAAGGCACAACTTTGAGGGAAAAGGCTCCCTGTTCATGAACTATGTGCTGGAGCGAGACTAGCAATTGTGCAGTTTGGCATGAAACGATCCATTAAGTAATGTTACGTTTTACCTCTGAGCAACTATAGAGTTAGCAGAACATCAAAATGGACAACATGCAGCTTTGGCTTGTACATACACGCTTCTTGGACTATTATGATACTACACAAATACAAATAGGAAAGAAGACTGAGTAACTAGAGGGGTAGGAGGACTTTAATAACTTGGGTAGCATCACAGAATCATTGAAGCTGAAAAAGACCCTTAGGATCACTGAGTCCAACCATACACCTAATACTGCCAAATCCACCACTAAACCATGTCCCTAAGCACCATGCCTTCAACTGGTCTATGACAGTATTCTCCACAGTGAAAGTAGTTCAGGCTTATCTGATAGGTATTTATAAAACACACATACTCACATTATTTGGGCACTGACAATAGCAAAATGAGAGAGGACACACCTTAATTTTAATAGCTCTATACACACACAAGTTGGTAGTTTAAGATTTGGTATGTACACCAAACATTACAAACATTATACTGGCCTTTCACGTGCAGAAATAAAGCCTAAATAATAGGCTTACTGAATGCTTCCATCTTTTAACACTGACTTTTTCTAGACAACACTAAACCGTAATGCAGGTATATACCAAGTACACAGTTGTATGGTGAAAGGCGGGAGTAGGGGAAAAACCTCACAAATCAGGTAATCTACACTTTTCCATACCTCCTGTTTCTGTTGTCTATCACTCAAAAACTGCTTTAAATACCAGTCACAATTTTCGCGTAGCAATCCTCGAAGTCCCAGAGCTGGTGTTGCCAAAGCTTCGTACAGTGCTAATGCATCTCCTCGTTCCAAAGCCAGGTCAATCTTTGATATGGCTGCGTGTGCTAGCAACAATAAAACAGAGTCTTGAGAAAGTGCCATGGTTTACACAGCCTACCGCTCAGAAAGAAATACTCTTAGAACTGACAGATAGCAAGTCAGGTATGTAATCCAAAAGGAACACTTCCAGAATCAATTAGGAAGTCAATTATGAATTATTAGCCTTAAAAACAGGCTAATGGTTGGAAATGGCATGCACTATTCAGGATGAAGAATTGAAGGGCCCACCAACATGGACAATCCATTTCCAAAAGGAAGAGTAACAGAAGTCGTAGTGAATTAAGCTTACAACTATGTACTAATAATGACTAAAAAAAAAACAAGACCAAAACCAACTAACAACAAAACCACACAACTGAAGAAAACCAAAACACCCCACTATTAAAACAACCCACAAAAACAGGGGAGCTACCTTGAAATTTTGTCAGCATTACAGAAAAAGAGGAGCACAGGTATCACTTTGAAGTACTCTTTCAATTAAGACTATTAGTATAACATTACACTTACTGTTCACTTTATTGATGTTTCCCTGAATCTCAGCTTGAGTCAGAAGTTCTTCATACACATCTCTCTCTCTATCTGAACTTTCTGAGGCAATCTGAAGATGAAATAAAAACTAATCAGAGTTTCTACAGCTTCCTTCTCCCTTACAAACCTTCAAACTGAAAAGGTCAGGAAAGGTAAATGTTGACCCATACAGAGCTGTGATACGCCATACATACACTACCTCTACACACACAAAAAGAAGCCCTAGACACAAATACATTTGGAGTAACTAAAACTCTGATACAGACAGCTTAGAAACATCTTATTTCAATCTAATGGCTCTACTGAACACACAGTAGAGCTCCAGAACATAGAAAGAAGTACACAGAGTTAGGCATGTGTTATACAGTGTTCTAAAGCCACATGGACCACTTCCAGCATCAGTTTCGCTCATCGTTTCATTGTCAGGAAAACATACCTGTGAAAACAGAAGGATGCATTCCTAACATAAAAACTCTGACAGGAATTCTGTATCTATGTGGTCTGTATTTTATACAGCTAAACAGACTAATGCAGCTAACTATTGACTGTTTTCTGCAAGAAGATATGTTACTGGGGAACGTAACAGAATGCCACGAGGAGTAAATCCACCTAAGACCACACAAACATGATATTAACACATTCGGCAAATTCCCCATAGTTTACACTGCAATACAACATAGCAATGCATGCAAATGGTTTGAAAGAAGAACTGAGCTACCCTATTTTTAGCATTCTCCATCTTGTCTTGCTTTGCTCTGTAGAGTGTGGCTTGGTAAGTGGATTCCAGTTGATCATCCAGATTTATTAGCATGGCATTAGGGTTCTTCATTGCTGTAAGAGTGTCAGCTGGAACCTGACGGTCAATTGCTTCATTAATGGCAATGACAGCAGCATGCACTGAAAAACAAGCCACAGTCTGCCAGTTAGTCCCAAACAAAATAGCACTGTTAAAAATCAAGAAATCCAGAATCCCTTATTTGAAAAGAGCAGAAAAATTATCTAAAAATTAACTGGAAAGCAAAAAAATTATCAAAGTATCTCTCATTTCATCGTGGCTTTGTGTTGTTGGAGAAAATAGCAGCCTACTCTCTAGTTACAATATTTTAAGTAGTTAAATCATCATGCTCCAGAAAAAAGAAAAATAGAGAAGTGAAAGAATAAAAACATCTTTCCAGTTTTTGAAAAGGCCTATCAGAAAGACTGTACTAGGCTTAAAACTTGCAGCATCAAAACCAACACTTAACTGATCTGCTGATTTGAATAAGCAAACAAAATGCCATTTTTCCTTACATGCAGCTTCATCCACAGAAAGTTCATTTGCAAGAATTCCTCCAATCTTGCTGAAGGCCGGCATCTGAATACCATACTTCTCCAGTTCAAGCCTCATATTACTGATTTCCTCCTCTGAAACATACGTTAAAATAGTGTTACATGGCATTAGCAATCATGGCATTATCACTGTTGTACTAACTGCTACTAAAAAAAAAACAGGACAGCTACAATAGATGACAATTATTATTTAAATAATACTTTGAATGTAAGTCAGAAAGTGAAACAAAAGAAATGAAAATGCTAAGACATTTTGCACACTTTCCTAAAATCTACATTTCTCCCAGAAACTCGTACGGGAGTATTCTGTAGTTTTTCTTATTAGAAAACAATGCAAAAACTCTCATGAGGAACTGGAAACCGACTCCATGCTGAGGTACCTCAACTGTGGTTGCCAACAGGTCAGGAAAATGCAGAGGCAGTAGTTTAAGATTTTCTTTTTCCCCACAAACAGGCTACACTGAGAGATGCAAATGCAGTGCATCAACACGTGCAGTTGCTAAATATCATACAACTCTAAAAGACAGTTAATAGTTTAGCATTTTATAAGTATAATCAACAACCAATTTGCAGGGAAATAAAGTTCATACACCTTTTAAACCAGATGCATGCCCTCGGGCAAGAGCCTCACTAATGCAAAACAGAGAATTTGACACTTTCACAAAATTAAGGAAGTGAAACTTTGAGGAGGTGTGTGGACACAGGACTTCGTGCTGGCATCTCCTGCAGCAGACGACCTGTCAAACACTTCTTCAGCTGATGGCACCTCTAAACTGTCACAGAAGGTCAGAACCATGTACTAAGTTCCAAATTGAAAACTCTCCCAAGGAAATGGATGCAAGGCTTAAGCATCTTACAACGGTGACAAAAGAGTTAAGACATTGTTATTTGTGAAATAGATAATTACAGAACCGATGACTGTCTAACTGCCTGGTTCAGAAGCTGGCAAATGAAGTCTCTTTTTCTTAAATTACTAAATCTCCTCACAGTCATTGATTTATAATTTTATTTACATTAAGAGTATCAACAGCAACAATCCTTTAACTGACTTAAACAAGCGTTCAATAACTGATTTAGAAGGGTATAAGATAAAGGCAGCATACACTAGTGCTGGGGTTTTTTTACCTGTGAAGTCTACCTTGCCATACAAATCCTGAATCTGGGGGGCAAGACCCAGTTTAAAAAGGTACAGGCTAGAAAAGAAAAGAAGTAAATAATTAGAACTAGTCATTTTTCTTTGTAGTTCTGACAATGATACAGTTTTAGGAGATATAAATTCAAGGAGAGGTAAGCCAATATAACAGCTGATAATCACCAAGAGAGTGAGCTGACTCTTCTCTTCCCCCCTTAGCGGAACGTAACTGGCCTAGCCCTATGAAGTCTTCATAGAATAACAGAATGGTTGAGGCTAGAAGGGCATTCTCAAGTTGGTCTTCTTCAAGCTCCCTTTTCAAGCCAGGTCCCATAGGATCAAGTTCCCCAGAATCATTTTAGATGGCTTTTGAGGATCAAAACAGCAGAGACCCCATATTTCAGAGCAACCTGTGCCACTCTTTGGTCCCTCTCACAGATAAATGAAGCATTTCCTCCTCTGGTTCAGATCATGCCATTTGCCTCTTGTCACGTCATGGGACATCACTGAGAAGAGCCTGGCTTCACATCTCCTTTGCATCCTCCCTTCAGATAGCTGCACACATTGCTGAGATTCCCATGACACTATATGTTATATAGGCTGATTTGTCCCAACTGTCTCAGCCTGTCCTGATAGGTGAGATCCTCTAGTCCATTAAGCATCTTAGTGACCCTTCCTTCAACTCTCTCCAGCTTGTTTGTGTCTCTCTAATGCTGGAGAGCCCAGAACTGGACACAGGACTGCAGGTGTGGCATCTCCAACAGCAAAGTATTCACTAGTGTATTCACCTGCGGCCAGATGAGAAATAGAATCGCTACGAAGGAGGGATGAACCCATACAGCTGCAGAAAGATGGGTCTGGGAAAAGAAAAGCAACTGCTACTTTTTGCCTGTCATGCTAGCTCAACACAGATCACAGACTCACAGAAAGGCTTGGGTTGGAAGGGACCTTAAAGATCATCTACTTTCAACTCACCCCGCTGCCACAGGCAGGGACACCTTCCATTCTCCCACGTTGCTCCAAGCCCCATCCAACCTGGCCTTGAACACTTCCAGGGATGGGACAGCCAAAGCTTCTCTGGTCAATCTGTGCCAGTACCTTACTATCTTCTTGGTTAAAGAATGCCTAGCTCTGCCTCAGACAGCAGAGAGGGTGGGAACCAGAATGAAAAGGTAGTAATCTCAACATACTGGCTTTTTTCCTTCAGAATCTGATTTGGCCACTGCCCAAGGCAAAATATTGGCTTAATGGATCTTTGCTGACCTGATGAGATTGTTCTGCTAGAAGATTTGCCCTCATCCAGCCTTCAGCCTCATCCATCAGCTCTCTCTCCTGTCACCTTTCAGCTTTGCAGAAAGATTTCAGAAGCAATCAGATTTCTGTCTAGTATTCCTTACCTGAGTGCGTGAATACAATAGATACAGCGTGGCATGTTCTTGCGATCATAGATATCTGTTGTTTCTGGGTAGAATATCTAAAGATAAAACAAAGGTAGCAGTTTGAATTATATTCACTCTATACAGCCAAATCACATCAGCTCAATTCTTTCATATTACATACACTAGAGAAACAGCTCATGGAACAAAACTCTTCAAGCTTCTCTGCCCTGGACCAATGTTTCTCCTAATGAAGTGTCAATGCTTCCTTTTGTTTCCAATACCCAAATCAGAGCTCCCCTTTTCCTGCCAAGTTCTACACATGTGAATGGGCAGAACCTTTCTTTTGTGTGTACATCAAGATACTGACTGGGTCACGAGGCATTAGCAAGGACCTCGGTGAAAGCCAAAGGATGAAAAAAAAAAAGACTTACAGGAGAAGAGAGAAAATAGAATTTTGTTTGGATTAAATGTGGTTGAGAAATAAGAAGAGAGACAGTTTCATATGGAAATTGGAAACCCAGACCAGCAGTCAGTTTTCCAGAATTTTCTGGAAACCCAGACCAGCACTGAGGTGCTCTGCATACTGTATTTTCAGTTAGCTGAACCCAAAAGCTTTCGAACACAAAGCCCTTCAAAGTTTAACAAATGACATTTCAACTATTTCAGAAGTTCTGATATATTGTAACATAATAAAGTATGTTATTTTCCAGCTATTTGAAGGTTCCTTGCTGTTGCCTATGAGCACAAAATAGCACTGCTCTTTCTGTAAAGGCAAGAGCAACTAAATGACCCTTAATTCCACAGCATCAGTTCCCTGGCTGTTCTGCATGGCAAAATACTTAAAGCATCAGTATCTCTTGTAAATGTACTGAACTCCAGCCTAGTTTCTTCAACATCTTCTCATACATTTACTTCCACCCAAAGCCAACTTGCATCTGAAAATCTTACCTCATACCTGGCACTTAATTTCTCTCTGTCTAAATCCCTCATTTCTTTTCACCTAACCACCCTAACAGCATATTTCACTATTTCCTAATACCAAATCTGTTTCTGTAAGATCATCATAGATCCCAGGAAAGCTCAACTAGTAAATCACAACAAGTTAATTAAAAATCTTTGCCAAAACCAAAGTGTTCAATTTGCAAGTACATATGCAAAGAAAATATGCATCAGATTAAACTACACAATGCCAGTTTTGGTGAGACTATGCATAACATGGCTACAAAAAAACTTGACTATCAACCCAATGCTACCACAGTTCCATACATTTTCAGGCAATTCTGTTTATTAGCTCCAAGAAGTTCATCTGACCCTTTCTCTAGTCGAGTCAATCATTTATATTTGATTAAGCCACACCAGGAACATTTCAACTTGACAAGAAAATTTAATAGCAAAGTCTGAAGAAATGGAGAACATAGTATTTTCTGTTGTGCTGCTACGTTTAGCATTGATTTCTAAAAAAACTTTCACAATCAAACTGTAGCCTGGATACTGCTCAAAAGAATGCATGGCAAGAACGACATATGACAGATATTATGCAAGATAAGTAATATCAGGGATATGGAACACAGGGATAAATTATTTTGCTCCTAGTCTTTCTCACACATGTAGCAGAATGAAATGTTTCAGCAAGTTTCAGGAGAGAGTTTCTATAGGGACATAAATCTAGAAATTTAAGAATTAACTAGAGCAAGTGTGCTGATTTTTCTTTTTTTATAACAGCAAATGCTTCCACAGCATGCAAAGCTTTTCTGAGATTATTTATTTATTTGGATGTACAAGACAAAAGTTACCTTGGGGAGACCAATCTCAGACATGGCATTCAGCCACTGGATCACATTATCTGTGTGTCGGAAGTGGAGACCAGTTGCCTGAAATAAAAATCGGCAGAAACAGGAGGGAGGGCACTAAGAAACAAAATATCACAGCTGTCAAGAACAGCAGTGAGTTTCATTAACACAGATAGTGAAAACGGTACTTTCGCAGGAAAGAAGTCTGAAGTCTTCTATAAACACTTATATTGACCGTTTACAACAAATTATTTCACCTAAGTGCAAGCTCAGATATAAAGCTAAGAGTCCACCCACCCCTTCATTTAACCATCGTTCTAGAGTGAAGGCAGAGTTTCTCAGGTAAGACTAACACTAATTAACTTTACACTTATTTTCTCACAGTATCTACATGCGTACATATTCCCATTTAGATGGCTACCTAAAGAAGTATCCATGGTCAACAGCACTCACCTTATACCTAGTCTGTTCCCTGTCATAGATTTTCTTCACAGAAACCACTTTAGGGGAGAAAAAGTTTCCAAGTTTTGCCAGGTAGACTCCGTTTCTCAAGCCTTCTTCCAGCTCAGTTGTGGCAGGAAGCTCCTCATTCAAACAGGCCTCCATCCATCTGGAAATGCAAAAACAACAAAGTTGGTCACATGAGTACATTTCTAATTTCTGAACACAATCCCATGCCAAACAAGTCTCATGCTGCTGCTACCATACTCAAGCGTACTATTCACTTAGCACTAGGGGTTGAAAACGGGCTATAACATTGAGTCTGCATCATTAAAGCGCTAGTCGGTAACACTTCAGAGAAAATATTAAGGAGAAGAGTTCCGAGTTCATCAGCCAGAGTTTCAAAAGTAAATAAGACACCATCTCATCTTCATGTTTCTCTTTCAGCCCATGACTTAGTTTGTACTGGTCTACACATAACGTGGCCATCCTGTCCTTTTAACTAACTTAAATCTTCCCCTTGTATAGGTTTATCTCATGAGCATTTCTTTACTTTCCTTAAGTATTTGCTAGTTATTTCAGGACTTTGTGCCACTTACTCAAGCTCTTTTAAATGATCTCACAGAGAGGCCCTACAATGTTCACAGAATCATAGAACCGTTTGAGTTAGAAAGGACCTCAAGACCTTTTTCATTCCATCCCTCTGCTATAAGCAGGGACACCTTCCACCAGACAAAGTTGCTCAGAACTCCATCCAAGACTGGTCCTGAACACTGACAGGGATAGGACAAGCCACAGTTTCTCTGGGCAAGCTGCTCCAGGTGCCTCAATATCCACACAGTAAAGAATTTTTCCCCTTACATTGAATCTAAACCTACCCTCTTTCAGTTCAATGATGATGTTCTCAAGTCTATCTTCTATATATCTTCTCCCACTCTACTATTACATTTCAAGAACAGGGATAAAAACATGGAATAGGCATTCCTCTCCACATAACTCACTTTCCCTTATATTATTGCCTTCCATCTCATTTAATGGTATCACAGATCTCATTACAAAAATAAAGACTACAGCAAAACATTTTGAGAAAAATCACAGTTCTCAAAACAGAGGCACACCTTGATATTTTTTCTGTACAAGCTACTGGAGGCTCTAAACTGCAAGCTCAGCTACAGTTTCACCTAAAGATGACCTGCTACCTGACTGCTCTGGTCTCTAAGAAAGGGACCTGCACAACCACAGGCCGCTTTCTAAAGTGTCTTACTCAGACCATGCCTCACTTGCAGCTGAACTCTAAAGCTCTTGTAGGACTTGGACCAATTAAGATCACAGAAAGGCAACTTTCAAGACAACAGGGGTCCAAAATTGCAACAGTCCACACCACAAAACAGAGCTGAGAGTATAACGTAAATAAAGTTCATAATTTGGCTTACAGGGATGATAATCCCACATTTCTGGCACTGATCTGAAACACAAGCAAGTAGATGATCCTGCTTCAACCTCGCGCACTTTAAACCCCAAATGAGACACCACTGCACTGTGGACTGTAGCCTGAGCCCAGGAAAAGGGTGGGGCTTGCAACCCAAAGCAGGACCTGGAAAGTAGTGTTTACCAGGAAGAAAAGGTTTCTGGGAACATCTGGCTAATATCTATATATCAGCTAGAAAAAGAAACTCAGTTCTTCTTAAAACTACTGTTTTTCCAGGTTTTGCTGCTTTCCTCTCAAAACTTAGTCGCTCTTGAATATTAAGTTCTAGAAAAACGGACATACTAATACTGAATATGTGATAAACATGACATAAGTTTTAAAATTCTGGACCATTACCAAAAAGATACTGTCACTTGCATGCCACAGACCATTAGAATCAAAGATTCCTGAGAGGACACAGAGCTACTCAGATGCTGGAAGAGTCCAAATCATAGGAAGAGTTTTCACAATACCTTCCCAACTACCTTACCAGGAAAAAAAACCAAACCAAAAAACACCCACTTCCTTCAGACTAGAAGACCTCTAAGTAAGTAAGTAGAAGGGACATGTGACCAAACAATTTAATTAGCACCTTATGGAAGGACACAGAGGCAGTGAGTTTTGTCTGTCTCCATAATGAAAGATAAATGGCCCATAATTAGAACATAAGCTATCTCAATGTACTCATACCTGTTTCAACAGGTTCCTAAGTGGGTGTTATTATAACTACAAAACTAGAGCAATTTACATACAGTAATGTTTCTGCTTGGTGCGGCATTGCTTAACCGTTTGCTAAGCCAGAGGACAAAGCTATGTTTTCAGAAAATATCATTCAGTACCTTTTATATTTAAAAGCTCACGTACTTGTATTAAAATTAACACCTGTCATCCTTAAAAGGCAGAAACACATGTGGAATTTCCAGATGAACGAGACAACTACATTTGTCAATGAGCAGGGAACCTGGCTGATGGGCAACAACCTCTACTTCTTTTCGACATTAGGCATCAGAACAATATGCCATCAATAATATTTTTTCAGAAACTTTCAATTATTTTCTGCTACTTCTGCTACTTGTTTCCACTATACTCCCTCCCTCTCACCAGTACAGAAAACAGTGCTTAACCCAGAATTATTTTTCTAATCAAGTTTCATCACACGACTACATAGATAACATTGGACTTACAATTTTACTGAAGCTAGCTCTAATTAAAGTGCTAAGTGCACCTTTCCACTCACTTAGTCACACTGTTACAAAATCCCCCTCCTAAAAAAAGATTCTTGAATACTTACATGCAGCTACTACCATCAACTGCAATTAAGAGCCAGGCTTTCCTGACAAGACACGACAACAAAAAGGTAACATCAGGTATTGTTGGGCAGCCAGTCTCTCAAGTAACATTGTCTCCAAGCTTTCAAAGGAAACATTGCTCCATTACCAAGGACTGGAAAAAAATAACATCATCATCTCAACTAACAACTTTTTTATTCTCTCACAATATGGCATTATTGAGAGTTATGACAAATTCACACAAATGTGTCCTTATATTTGAAAAGTATCATAGGTGTATTTCAACCAGAACTGGAGTTTAGACACAGCAAAAACTTAATACTGATCATATGGCATACCTTTTGCTCTTACACTTGCGAAAATGTTGAGTCTGGCTAAACCTGAGACAATTGAACTATTGTGGAAAACAAATAAAAAGCCACTCTTTTCCTCTCAGACTGATTAGACAAGCCTGAGGAAGTAGAACTAGCAAACCATCTCTCCGGAAACTGTTGCAAATTGAATAAACAAAAATATTAGAGAAGAAAATTTAAAAAATGGACAAAGCCTCTAAGGAAGGCTGTTCATTTCATGACAGGACTACCATGCAGTATATTCCAGCACAAAAAGAAAACAGAGCATGGCATACAAAATACAGAAGGCATCAATAGTTGGAAAAAAGTGATTTTATCCACCAACGAGGAAAGCTCACTTCTTGGTCATCATTAAGTAGCAATAATTTCCAAGTAAAACTGATTATTTGAAGGGGCCAGAAATATAAATAACATTTTCTAACCTTCAATTATCCTACCATTCCAAAACAATGGACTTTCCTTTTTTACACAGACCTAGGCAGGGACGTTTTTCAACTCTGAGATGACAAAGCGGCCCAACACACCATGTAAGTCTGCACCTGGTGGTCAGTTCCACTGTGCAGGCCTCAAGAGTGACATTATAACACTTCTAGCAAATAAGAACTCTAGGAAGATAAAGTATGTGACCTTGACACGTCACGCTGAAGAATAACTGGTATGATTTGTATCCGTGCCTGGTACCAACACTTGTTTGAAGCTCAGTCCCACATCACGTTCTGCTTACTGAATACCTCACCAGTTTCATTAGCAGGAAAGCTGCAAACAGAACCTCCATGTAAACTCCCGAACCACTAGTTTGAGAGCACTGGCCACAGAGTTCCTGATCGTAGGTCCGAATCATGTGAGTCTCCTCTTTGTAAGCATGTCAGTGCCACAGCAGTGCTCCTTTGGTTCCAGCGCTCCCCTACCAACCACGTTTCGGAAGGTCACTGCCTTCTTCCTCTAGAAGCATGTGCTCCATTTCCTCCTGAATGAGGAAACAGAGACTGCAGGGGCACAGAGCTTAACTCTCTTTCCAGGTGCATATATGACTGTTAGTCTCCAATCTTCACAACACTGTCTGTATACCATACCAATGTATTTTAATGAGGAAAACAAGCCTGCCTAAGCCTGTGCTTTACCAACACAGTTAGACTGCCTTAAACATCACCTTCTCACAACCATGAAACAGGTGGGCTGTTTGCCCAAAATCATTCTCCAAAGACATTTTCAACACGTGATTTCCATGCACGTGCTCAGACTGTGAGTACAAATTCTTGAAATGAGGTCATTTTTGTGCACTTTTGAAGTGCCTGGAGCATCAACAAAATCAGCACTGGATACCTTTGTGGTATAACTCCATCAAATATCACAGCGCTGATGCAAAAGTTCCTAAAGTTGTCTAGTCTGGGCAAAAAAAAAAAAAAAAGCATAAAACATATAATAATAGTTTTGCTCACAAGAAAATAAATGAAAAATTTGTTCTTGATCTGCCAAAGTTGGTTTGAAAACCTGCAGTAGTAAAGACCCAAACATATTCACATACTTAGTAACTTATAACTGGTAGTTAATTAGCTAGTTTCACAATTCCAGGACAGCTACATTTTGAGCAAGAAGGACCTGTAACACGATCAACCTGTCCCTGAGTTGAAAACTATGTCTATTTATGTGGAAAGTAGTTTGTTTCACAGGATTTCTGACATACAGCAAATAATATAAACCTCCTTAAGTAATAGTTTGTGATATCATCTAATTCTTCATGTGGCTGCTGTAACAGGAGAATTTGGCAAGAATCTTAGAGATGGCAGAAAACACACAAGAGGTCAGAACTCTCTGACAAATGGGAGTTTCAGTGATCACAGTATAACTATCAGTCAGAAGCTTGAAATGAAACAGTGAATAATGCTAGACTACCATTTAATTCCTACTACAAAAATGACAAATTATGTCATGCTATGACTTACAAAATACTAAGCATTCCACTCAGAACAACAAAACCTCAATAAAGAAAAACTGTCTCCCTTTCCCTAACTCCCCAATGGATTTGCTCACCCTCAGGGTCCATACTTGCATAACACATCAATTTTTTTTGCCCATCTTGTCTAGCACCCAGCACTGACACCATTTAAAGCATTATCATATTTTGCCTGAGAACTTATCCTACAGAAACAAGGCTCACAAAAGATGACTAAGGGACACCAGCATATTCCAGACAGCAGGTGTCCAATCTAAAGGAAGGTACCAACAATACTTATTTAGAATTCCACTCTTCAAAGATCATAATCACATCCCAGGGAAGGGTGGGAGGAAGAGAAGCAAAGGAAGGCTTTCACAGTGGTGCAACAATCAACACCCTGGGAAACAAGATCATCATCAAGAGATACAATGTTCAAGATCAGTCCCTTAAAGTCTTCCAAAGCAGGTAAATCTGAAATCACACTTGTTAACTCAGAGGACTTTGCTCATATGAGTATGACACATTGTCAGGTACCTTTACAACCATTAAAATTACACCAGCAATTACCATAAAACTATCAGGACTGTAATTTGTATTATACTATTGAGCAAGATGTGTTTACTAAGACATATTTGACTGCTGATTGGTCTATTTCTAACCCAATATTTATCTGCCAAAAGCATAATTCTTAATTTCACTTTCAACTCAAATAGCTTTGAAAAATCTAACAAGCCGAAACAGAAATTTAATTCTTTGTCACTTACCCTAGAAAAGAAAAACCTCTTGCTCAAGCAGGAAAAGGATGTTCAAGCTATCCACCCAGGAGAGGGCCATTACACCTGGCCCAACAAGGATCAGGAGGTCCAGGACCTGTTGCCCTGACACAGAGGGTGACCAATCATCAAGTTCTCCTCACATCTTCTGCACACTTTCTCAGTTGGCAACGAAATGTAGAATTTACAGGTTACAGATAAGGATAGACCTTTCCATACCCTTTGATAGTAAACAGCGATGACTATTTCTGTCCAGTACCATCTCCATGATTCACCAGCATTTGTTCACTATGCTCTGACTCCAAAGGGAGTCTAGTGAAACCAAATGCAAACATGCTGGGATCTGGACGACTAGCAGCTAATCCAGGCATTGTTAAAGACAAATCATTCCAACTGTTGCACATGGTGCCTTCATACTTCATATCTAGATGCTTCTGTTTGTAATCATTTAGCCCTTCTTCTAATGCAATTCCCCTGAAATGTACAAAAGTAAATATGCATGGCTGCTGTAGCACCACAGCAGATGAAAAAGTGGTCAGAGCAAAAGGGCAGCACCTTTTTTTTTTTTTTCCCCAACAGTATCTGCATAAACCACCCACAAAACTATGGCTTAAAAACTTTTTCACTGCTCACTACTGCAACACCACAGGTATGGCATTTTTTTGACTAACCATACTACTCATTTTATTGAAAGATGAGGATTCCCATACTCCAGCAGATCATTCATATGTAGAGGCAATCTCTAATATTTTTAGCGCAGTTACAAACATAGACTTGGCAGGCATTCTCATAGATAGTTAAGAAGAGAAACCTTGGAAGCTCTTCATCCAGTTCACCTGAACAAGGGCATTAGACAGCCACGGGAAAAACCCCAACAAAAACTTCTCCTCAAAAAAACTCATTCTACCAACTCTAAACAAATCAAGGAATCACTTCAAAAGATGAAAGATCTCTCAGAGAGTTAATGCCTTTCAGTAAGGTTTGTACAGATGGAGAGCTAGGAAAACAAGTACTACCCACAGCTAAAAGAACATTCTCATTATCCACACAGGCATTTTCAGTTCAAAGATACGAAAGAGCAATAAATTAATGAGTAACATATTTCAGATTTTTCCCAGTGATTGATGTACTCTTCCTGGCAACGAGCAGCTGAACCAAAGACAATACAGATACTCTGTCATTAAAATCTTTCCCTCTACCAGTCCCTGCTTCCTTAAAAGTAAATATGAGGTTCCTCTTTGCTCCCTTGCAAACACTGCCTTCAATCTGTAAAAATTTCCTTCGCTGCTCTTGATGATGAGGATACTACTGCACTTGCCATGTCTGCCAAAAAAGATTGGTCATTTGTCCTGGAGAGCTTTCAGATGAGTTCCAAGGCCACGGTCAAGAGGAATGTAATTATCAAACACACAGAAACCTTTTTAAAGATAATTGCCTTGATCACTTAGAATTAGAAACTAAATAGGCCTAAATGCTTGGAAGCTACAACATCACTGGAGTTATCACTACTCAAGACCAACTTGATTTCTTGTAAATTAAGGTTATTAGGAAGCATTTCACAGTACTTGATAGCTGAGAACTGTTAGTAACGTCTGTTTGCTTTGGTTATTTTGGGCAGCTCTCTCCTTACATTATACACAGTACTCCTTCAGAAAGCACCATCCAAAAAGAAAAATCCTGGTCTCTGAACAAACAGTTGTTTCTTTCCTCCTGGCCTGCCTTTCATTACCATTTCCAGTGAGTCATAAAAGAAGTATCTGAAGTGAGGCAAAGATGGTGGTACTCCACCACCATCCTTTCTGTACCTCTCTCCACCCACTTCTCAGAAAAATATAGTCCTAAGCATTCCAAGCCACTTCCACTCCAGACAGCCACTCCCTGCAACTGCATGAGGTCACACAAAACAGAACAGGACCTGCAGAGAAATATCTCAAGTCCAAACAGGAGCTGATAAAAGCCCAAATAAAGCAGTATGAGTTAAGTAGAAGTTACTTCAATTTGCAAATAGTGATAATAAAATATTGTCTATGAATACTCCTGGATTACAATCTAACACGGCACTTGCATTGTATCTGAGAGAAGCAAAAAAACCCAAAAAAACCCCACCACAAAACAACACATACGAAAAAGCAATCCAAACAACCAACCCAAAACCAGTATCTGACCTATTCTGCAAGTGGAAATATTGAAGAAGGATATTATAGTAAAACACCCTGAATTCTAAATAAGGACCACAAAAATCAGGTCTCAGGCTGCTTCTATTCAAGACAAATATACCCTTACCCTTCTGTGAGAATGAGTGGGCAACAGAACAGGGTATTTTTAGTTGTATCTGCAGTGCCACAGCTTTTCTATCAGATTACTGTGATTTGGAGACAGGGGAAAGCAGCAGCAACAACAAAAACCACAAACACACACAAAAAAAAAAAAAAAAGCAATCCAAATAAACAAACAAGAGAACATGAAAAAGAAAATCTGAAGTATTAAACAACACTTATTCACAAAGCCATTTTTCTTCAAGAATGAGGCATCTGGCCCACACATCATAGAGGAATCCCTCTATTCACAATCTTCATTTTTAACTCCAAATTTCATTTCAGTCTTTCACAATCTTGAGCAACTTAGTTACACTCTGCTTCCCTTTCTTCAACTAGCCAGAATTAATTCCTGTTTCACAATACTGTTGCACATTATTAACCGAAATAAAAAACTACTAAATAACAATAGAACAACAGTGACAGTTGAAAAAGACCAATCAAACAACATGCTGGAATACCATTAAATAAGTACAAATTATTCCTCTAATAATGCTTCTGATGTATGCTCATTAGCAGACAAGTCTTGCAAACAGCTATAAATTGCCATAAATAGAGTACAGAAGTACCCCAAGTTACACTGCATACAAGCCATCACATCAGACAGATGAGAAATTCAAACTTTTGTAAATTTTTTATTTCAGTATGAAATTAGGTGCTAGCCAATTATCATCTTACCTTCTTCTAACATTTAAAAAAATCCCACTTTGCTTCTAGATTCCATATCTGTTGCTTGGTTAAAGGGCTAGCAAGCCTCTAACAATGCTAATGCAATGATAATCAGTATGCTGTTAATCACGTGATTTCAGCTGTCTTCATGTTGTAGAAGAAAAAATAAATACAAACTACAGTGTTTGAATGCAATACTATACTGTAATAATATAACATGATTACAGGGAAGAGGAGAGAAGTTATCAGCTGCTGTTCTTCAGCTGCCTCCCATCCTGCCTTGGCTACCCTCACCTTTACAGCGTTCACCTTTTCAGCTTCTGAGTGTGACACAGAGTACACCAGCTACCTTCCTTTGCTCTTAGGTCCTCCTCTTCTCCTTAGAGATATAACTTCCAATCTGACATTCTCTCACCATGAAAAAAGATTATTAGCCCTCTCACAGCTCAGAGGGAATGTAATCAAGAGTACAAGAAAAAGGCCACAGTATTTAATTCAGATGCTACGCCTCAGTTACACTACTGGCAAAGAAGTCAAATATAGAAAATCTCAGATCAAAGCCATTAATTTCAAACACACTGATCTCTTATAGTTCTTGTTTAATTGCTTCTGCTAAATAAACTCCTTACCAACAAAGCAGCCAAGAGCCCTCTTCTAGACTGTACTAGCAGCAATAAATAAAACTCCAAGGGCAATTTACAAAGTAACTTCTCAGGAAGGAAAAAAAATTCCTGGAAGCAGGCAGCAAACTCAAGCCTTTGCTCTCCCTTGTATATCTTAATTACTAAACTCAGAAGTCTGCTCCCCTCCTGGAGCAGATTTATCTTTAACTCTTATGTTAAGTGATTTAATCTTTAACTCTTATGTTAAGTGATATGGCCTTCTCTATAGGAATCAGGAACTCCCACTCACATATACAAGAATAGCCTGTATGCCACTAAGCAAACATGGGTTCTGGGTTGGATAAGGGTTGAGGCTCCCCAAGCAGACCTTCCACTTGAAAAATAAGTGCTCCAGCTGCCAAGGTGGATACAAGGAAGGCTGTACACCACCACTTGCATTTTGAGCAGCACAGCTGTTTCTTCATTCTTTACAAAACATACTGGCTACCACTAGGCATTATTTGAAACATCTCAGTGCTCACCTTGAGACAGGAGTGAAAACTTCTTTTTTCTGACAAGGTGCGGCAAAAATCAAATGCCCAGCTGCTCAACCTCATCAATATCAAGACAACACTCAGAAGCAGAGACAAGATCACTAAGAACTTCAGAGTCAAAGCTGATTTATTTAAAGAGTAAGTACTGACGATTAAGCAAGAGCTAGACAAAAATATTAAAGCCGTTACTGTAAAACGTATTTTTGCCGGAGGTTTTTTTTTATTGTGTTTTTGGTTTTGTTTTTTATCAGACCTGAGCATGGAATTCAAGTGAGAATCAGCATGTCCTCTAGCATTTACTCCAAGGCTGATGACAGGAAGAGCCCACAAGTGAAGGATCTGGGGCTCCTTCAAGCTTGGACTTACTACAGTGCAACTCATCTCTCCCTGTTTGCCCCGCATTTGCTGCTAGACTTTGGATTCAAAGGGAAGGAGTTACTTTGAAACACAGTCAGATCTTACTTATTACTTCAAACTTCATTCAAGTTTGTATGGAAGGAAAATTATTATCTACTGGTAACTAAGCAATCTCTGTGAATTTACAGTAGTGATAACTCTCACAAAGCACCTAAAGGACTGCAGCATAAACTGCGTGCTCCCCAGCCCTTCAAAAATATACTATAAATTCTTGATAAAATTAAAGTCCTGGAATTAAATCCTTTATATTCTGCCAGCAGTTAACTTGTACAGACTCAGTACTTCCTCCTCAGCAAAGTCACTACCGCTGAACATGCCTGCCTTGCTAAGGAAGAATGACACAGATTTATACAAAATTCATCACCCAGCCAGGAAAATTTTCTGGCTCTTAACCCATATCATCTTTTGAAGGACAAAGGGAGACTTAAGAGCCATGACAAAACACACATGTCGCATTCCTATTCTTCACATACAGCATATAGGATGTAATGTTTGCAAAACATTTTTTAAAATAGCAACAACAGGACTTCATGCATTCATTTTTAATACCAGTCCTTTTTTCTTCACAGCACCTACTGTGTTCTGATCATACTTTCAATTAATTGTCTGAATGAAGATACAAAGATACACAGCATGTTTATATTAAATGTGGAAATAACACACATGCTGGAAGACAAGAATAAGATAAAAGTTATTTCAATATTTTAAACAAAAATCAGGAAAAATCTAATTCAGCAGGATTGAGTGAAGGGTAACGCTGGGGAAAACACGACAGAGCACATAAATAAAAGATGAGAAACAAATGTCAGCAGCACAACTTCAAGGTGACGACTCAACAAAACTCTACTATACCATTACATCATGAAAAAGCAGATACCATGCAATAATGTACGATACTATCAAATCTGTTGGAGTATACAAAATAATCATTGCGCTCTTTGTAAGTATGCCCACTGAGGCCCTGCTGGAGAAGTTTTCTCTCTTTTGGCAGTGAACTTCCAGAAAGACAGTGAGTGCCCAGAAAGAAGTCCGAGCAACCCAGGGAAAAGTACTACAGATCTATTAAATAGATGGATGCATGGAGAAATATGCAAGAATTGAGTTCTCAGTGTGCAAGGAAGATACACTGCTCCAATTTAAATTTGTAAAAGGTTTCAGTTAAGAGGAAGGGAATAACTGTTTTTCACGTGCACTGCTAAGCTGGGAGGCAATATTGCACCAGACATATACAGGTTAGACAACGGGAAATTATGCCTTTTCTTGGGTTTAGAATTAAGAGTTAGGGCAGGATTAAGGGATAAAGGGCTTTTTATCTCGGTATCTAATAAGGATTTTTATGGTGCAATCATTCACCAAGGTGGAATACACCAAAATGTACACACACAGTAGATCATGTATACAATTTTATGGACATTGTAAATTAGTAAATTTAAAAATTATGCTCCACTGAGAGATTTAAATAAACAGTGTGACATTTTCTTATCTTCAAGTATTTTCCCCCACATGGACTTAATTTTAGTTTACAGGACATGTTTTAGAGGGGATCTTAGTTTTTCAAGATACCATAAGGTTTTTCAGCCTCCAAGTGCAAGGTCTTCAGGATGTTTGGTCTTCTGGCTTAACAGAATACCAGGACTATGCTAAAATATTAGTTTTAAGAGTTACAAGTATGCATGTTAAGGGCATGGAGAATATATAAGTGGTATAGAAAAATACAAGGTAAAAAATCATCATAGCATCAGGGGAACCCATCCAGTGCTAGAAATAACAGAATTAACAGCTACAGAATCCTTGTCACAAAGTCTTTGAGAACCTTAGAAACACACATCAGAGGTCAGTTGGTTTTTTCGGGGAGGAAGGGAGTTTCTTTGATTTTTTTGATTGGTTGTTTTTTCTAGTGAAACTACATAGCCACTAGGAAACTGAGACAAGAGGTAAGATGCATCCAAATTATTCCCTGTACCGAAGGTCACATCTTGTTTTAAAGCAGTTTTAAAATGACTTATTCTCACCTCTTTGCTTCCTCCAGATGACAAAGGTATTCATAGGCTACATTCTGGCGTCGCCTTTCATCCATTTCCTCTGCTGTTAACCTCTCATTATCCAAGACAGCTGAAAATAAACAAAACATAGCCCTCAGATGGTTGAAGATTGAATGTAATGGAACAGGCACATCAAAAATCAGATCCAACCTCTCCCACAGAAACTCATCACAGTTGGGTTTTTTTAATTCTGAAAACTAAGGATTTGATAACTTGTTCTTTACTAGCAAGAGAAAACTCTCCATTTCCTTATTCTTGTCACATAAATTTGCCAGATTCCTTCTTCCTGATTTCTCAAATAGACTGCATTCCTCTTACAATTTCTTAGAAACAATCCTTTATTTTCTTCTAGCTTTGCCTTTGTCTTCCTCAAAAGCACATCAGTGACCCCTCGTCCCCTCCCCTATCCTCCAATTTTGATAGAAAAAGATTAAGGAAGGACACAAATACATATTCACATCATATATTCCCTTATATATCTTTATAGTCCATCCCTAAAACAAGGTGGAAATGCTACTCACAATTCCCTATATGGAAGGGAATCCTTCAGATTCCCAACCTGCATGCCATCATCAGATCACTCTGAACACCTACATAGGGGTAATATGTCTAAATCTTCTAGATTCTGTGTGTTCAAAGCCTCAGTGAAAAAGTCTTCTCTTCCCATACTTACATCTCATGTCAAAAAAAAGAAGCTTTTTTAGGTTTTATGAACCAATTTGACAAATAGGAAATGTCTCATACTGTTATTAAGCAAAGGTTAGCTTATACCTAAAATAACTTCAACAACAATCTACAGTGCACTTGTGAGACCCCAGCAGGAACACTGCATCCAGGTCTGGCGTCCTCAGCACAAAACCTGCTAGAGCACGTCCAGAGGAGGGCAACGAAGATGCTCCGGGGGCTGGAACAGCTCTCCCACAGCTGCAGGCTGAGACAGCAGGGGTTGTTCAGCCTGGAGAAGGCTCCCGGGATACTTCACTGTGGCCTTTCAGTACTTAAAAGGGGGCTTATAAAACGAAAAGGGCAATACTGATGGGACAAGGGGGAACAGTTTTAAACTAGAAGTGGAGAGATTTAGCCAGATGACAGGGAGAAATTCTTGAACCAAGAAGATAGTGAGGCATTGGCACGGGCTGCTTAGAGAAGTTGTGGCGATCCCATCCCTGGAAGTGTTAAAAAAAACAGGTCGGACCGACTGCCCCTTACAACATCGCCCCTCCACAGCACCACGTTTTCCTCCGCCGTTGATCGTTTTTGACGCGGTATCGCAGCACAGGCGAGCCCGCGCGACGGACGCCAGGATCCCCCCTCTCCACAGCAAGCCCAGGGCCAGGCAGCGAAGGTGTCCGACGGGAGCGGCGTTTCGCCCGGCGACTGGGGTGTGGTCGCCAAAACCGGCGGGAAGGCGGAAGGCAGGGCCGCCCCCGCCCCGCCCGCGGCGGACATCTTGGGCGAGGCGCCGGCCCGCCCGCGGCAAACGACGGCAGCACAGCCGTGGGACGTGCCGTCGCTGCTCACCCACTGCCTTCTCCCAGCACTCCTCTCCAGCACTCGGGAGGACCGTCGAGCTTCGACGAGCTCCCGCACGGCACGGCGTCCATCTCGCGGGAGGCGCAGCTCACCGGGGCCCGCGAAGAGGGCCGGCGGGGCGCACCGCGCCCGCGGGGCAGTCCCGGAGCCCGGACCCCGCGGCTCCCCCCATGCCTGCGGTGACCCAGCCTCCCCTGCCAGCGCTGGGCGCTGGAAGGCACGGACAGCTCGGGCTGGGCGTCGCTTGGCGGACACGCGGATTCCCAGACCCCCGGGGTCCCGGTACTCACAGCCATAGTGGGGCCGGGACACGGCCAGCCCGTCCACGTCCTCCGCCGCCATGGCGCTGCGCTGGGCCGGGGCTAGCGGGAGCTGGGCGCGGCTGTTCCTCTTCCTGCCGCACCGGGTGTGGCGGGGGAGGAGTCGCCCCTCCGCGCTCCCTCTCCCTCTCCCCGCCCCGGCCGCACCCTAGGCGCCCCCGCCGTCTTCGGCCGCCGCGGGAGAGAAACGGCGAGTTGCGCCGTCCCCCTCCGGCCGCACCCAGTCCCCGCTCTAGCTCGGCCCATCCCGTAAACCTGAAGGACCCGCCTTGGCCGCCTTGTCTCTCCCCGGGGTCCCTCCCTCTCACAGGGCCAGCGCCCTGGCCCTGAATCTTCCTGTTAGCCTCACTGCTAACACCCAGCTAAGCTCTCGCCTAAACTCCACCAGCATATGCGGGACAACCCTGGTCAACCTGGTCACAGCCCACATCTTACCGTCCCAGGCCTCCCAGCCCTGCCATGTGTGCCCAGCCCATGTGCGCCCCGCTGTGTGCAGTGCAGCCTCACCAGCTCAGCCTCCACAGCCCAGCTGCCTCCCACATGCTGCTTTGCCTAAGCCCTCTTGTCCTGCCAGGTTCCCCAGCTGCACTGCCCTTCACAGTAGCAAAACCTGGCCTTGATGGAAGCAGCCATGCCTTTCCATCTAAACATCTCTGCTGACCAAACCGTGGTAACTCACCTGAAATGTCAGCCACAAGTGGAAGCAGGGTGCCCCAAAACAATAGCAACATCCAGCAGCACTGCCACAGGAGAATCACGCCCTGAAAATTTCCTTTCCCTCAGTACATATTACTGTTGCTTTGCCTATTTCTTGTTCAAGGGTCAGAGCACTGACAATGCCAGCCACCATATGTACATTTTAATTAGTCACATGAATTTCAGTGCCAGGGCATACATTTACTACTTTAAGCACACATTAAGTAATTTGGAAGACCAATAGCCTCTGTTAGGAAAAACATCACCAGCAAGTAAGGGAGTCAATCAATCACTCTCATCTTCCCAGCTGTGGATTCAGCTTCAGCTTCCCTGGTAGGAGGAAGACATGGACAGAATGGAACAAGTACAGTGAAATTGATTAAGGGCTTGGAGCATCTGACATATGAGGAGAGCACAAGAGAACATGCCAAGAATCAGCGGGCAATGGACTGAAAATCATAAAAAAGTCCCATTTCAACAAAATAAAAAATAACTGTATTCTGAAGGTGATCCAACACTGGAACAAGTTATCTGGCGAAGTTGTGGAGTCTCTGCCCTTGGAGATAGTTCAAGCCTAACTAGGCATAGTCATGGACAAACCCGCTCGAGTTCACCTGGTATTGAGGAAACAAGGTGGGACTAAACACTTCTAGAGGTCACTTGCAAGCTCAATGATTCCATGAGCCCATCAAAAAGTACATTTACCTACTATATATACTTAGACAACATGCAATAGGACAAGCAGATGCAGTCTAAAGCTGTGCCAGGGCAGGTTTAGGTTGGACCTTAGGAAGAATTTCTTCGCAGGAAGGGTGATTGGAGATTGGAATGGGCTGCCAAGGAATGTGGTGGAGACATCATCCCTCCAAGTGTCAGAGAAAAGACTGGATGTGGTACGTAGTGCCTCGGTCTAGTTGACAAGGTGGTGTTCGATCATTGGTTGGACTCAACAATCTTAGAGAACGTAACTGATTAAAGGAAGACATAATGGTTACAGAAATAACTACAATGCGGAATGGTAGACATAAATTACAAAACAAAAGGTTTTAGAATACAGTTAGGGTTCTATGAATTACCATTTGCATTATTTCACATGTGGCCACTTGGAAGTTATGCAATGAGAAGACATTTAAAATAATGTTTATATGTAGACTGCATAGTGCAGAATTCATTTTGTTCCCCCTAAAAATCTCATAACATTTTTTGCACAGTGCAACAATCCTCCCTCAAAAACATCTCATTCTGATAAGAAAAATAAAACACGATTATTACATACCATCAAAGAACCTTTCTGAACCTCTTCAAGGTCGTATTCAACGGTACCTATAACAGCTCCCCTGATTTGAGATTTCTGGTGTTTGTTATTGACTCTGCCAAATGATTTTATTAGGAGTTGTGTATCTATATGTCTAATTTATTGCCCTTCCTGTTCCTTATCTTTTTTTTTCTCTTAATGTTGAATGAGCACTAGTCAGATGGCCCTGCAAATACTACAGAGTTTATGAAATATTTTAATATATTACAAATATATGTTTGTATATATACAAATAAATATTTGTATATACACAAATATACAAATATTTTTCTCTCATTTCAAAATTTGAGCAACCAATTCTGTAAAAAAAATCTTTTAAGCTTTTTGCCTTAATGACTAATCACTAGGCTTCCCAGAGAAAATGAGCACCAAAATACTTACTGTTATCTCTTCTTTTGCAGGCGTTTCCACACCAAACGTATACTGTGATATTTATGTCAGGGATGCGTAACAAATATCTAGCCCAACTCCTCAGTCTTTATTATGACGCTAGAAGGTTTGTCAACAGAAAGACAATATTGTTTATAATGTATGAGTATAATAAAACTAATGTTGGGGCTTCCAATTTACACATAAAGCTGTGTAGCTATAGATAGTACATGCCCATATTCTTCCTACATTTCAGACCTTATTGTGACAAGGTGAACCAAATACAAATTAGATGATCTTTAAGACTAAACAATCATTTCTTCTAAATGAAGATGAGTAAAAATGCACATAGACGTTACTGCACTGTCAAAAATGGGGGGAGAAATGAAAAAGAGGCTGCTAAAAACCACTTTATTAAATAATTTCATAGTTTTCAAACTAGACAGTTTTGATTAAAAGACTACCCGGAATAGGACAGGAAGTGAAGGAAAGCAATACATAACAAATGGAGAAAGGTAAAACTGGCATTGATAAAACACTTACAGACAACCTGAGAAACCGATAAAGAAACCTAATGAGGCATACCGAAATCAAGTCTACATAGAAGGCAGCGCATTTGCTGTTGTCCTGGATTGGGACCTCTCGAACGGGCACTCGCCATCACAGCCACTCACGTTACTGCACCGTCCTCCTGCTGCCGCGAGCCAAAGCCAACGCGCCTCTGGAGCGGTCGAGACGTGCGTGAGCGGGGCCACGGCACGCCCCACGGCAGCCCCTCACGGCAGCCCTTCACGGCAGCCCTCGCCCCTCACGGCGGCCCCTCACGGCAGCCCTCGCCCCTCACGGCGGCCCCGCTCGCCGCCCCGGACCCCGCCGCTGCGGGCCTGCCCCCCGCCCGCCGCTCCCGGCGGCCCCCGCGCTGCTCCCGGCGGCCCGCGCGGCCCCGCGCGGCAGGATGATCCACGAGCTGCTGCTGGCCCTGAGCGGGTACCCCGGGGCGGTCTTCACCTGGAGCAAGCGCGGCGGCCTCCAGGTGCGGCACGGCCCCGGGCAAAGCCCACCCGGGCAAAGCCCACCCCGGCCCCCGCCCCGCCCGGTCCCTGCCGCCCACCCTGCGCGGCCTGTCCGTCCGTCACCGCTGTTTCCCCTTCCAGGTGTCTCAGGAGCTGCCGTTTCTACACCCCAGCGAGACCAGCGTCCTGAACCGGCTCTGCCGCCTCGGCACCGACTACATCCGCTTCGTCGAATTCGTGGAGCAGTACACGGGACACGTACAGCAGCAGGTGGGGCCGCCGGGCCGAGGTATTTCCCGGGAAGAGCGCGGCAGGTGCCAGTAAGGCCAAGCTGCCCGGGACACAGGAGTGGCCCGTGGCCCATACCCGCGCTCGCACCGAGCAGAGCTCCAGAAAGCTCTCTGCGACGCTTGTAAGGGACGGTAGAGAGAATGAAGAATGAATCAAATGTAAAATCTTATTCTTCGGGAAGTCTTGTAATAATTTCTGATCACAGCAGACTGGCCAGGGTTTGTCCATTGAGCAGGATGCTCGTGACTATCTCCTCATGATTTGTGAAGAGCCTTGAGATCCAAGAGGCACTCCTAAGTGAAAAGAAGCACTGGTACCAGTGGCTCCCAGCACTTTCATAGGTCCACAAAAGAGCTAAATATAAGTCTGCTCAAGTAACTCTCATTGTGACAAGGGTGTATTTGTTTTTCTGATCACTTTGTGGTGAGCTAAGATGCATTTCAACGTGTTCTGAGCACTGACTACTGCTGTGATACTGCACAGATACTACGTTACTCTTCAGACTTGCATGAGGATGCTGATGCCGATTTTATTGTTTGGTTTCAGGATCACCATCCATCTCAGCAAAACCAGAGTGGATTGCATGGCATTTATTTGAGGGCCTTCTGCACAGGTCTTGATTCAGTGCTGCAGCCTTATCGACAGGCACTGCTTGACCTAGAACAAGAGGTAAAGGAGAGAGATACAGAACAAGAGGCTGTAGTGCTGCTGACAGATTGTGGAAACTTGTCATTTCTGCAATTAATATAGGAGTAGTAGTTTCTAAGATGAAACAAGGTATTTTCCTTTCCACTTTAGGGATGCCTTTTGAATTATTCCTGTGAAATGCCATTGTAAATTACTTTTCCATCCTATTAGGTGTTGTCCCCTCTTCCTTCAGTTCAGTAAGGGCTCCATATTTGTGAGAGCTTAATGCTGTCTCAGACTATTGTGGCTTCTGTTTTCAGTTTTAGAGGTTTTGATTAATCTCTGCTAGACTAGTAGCTGTCATACCTTGGGTATGACATCCAGTGGTTGTGATAATTAATCTTCATTAATTGCTTTATCTTTATAGTTTCTGGCTGACCCACATCTTTCCATCTCACATGTTAATTACTCCTTGGACCAGGTATGTCATGTTATTAAAGAGGTAGTGTTCTTTGCTTGCTCTTATGCCTCATTGAGTCTAATAGAAAAGTAGGTGGGATAAACAAGGCTTATTCCATCATGTCATGCCATTTCTATCTAATGCCTCTACATGTGTAGTCCCTTAATCGTGCTCAGAGGATCACCTGCACTTCAACACAAAGCTATGGTCCTCCACCTTGACCCTCACACATTCCTCACTGACTGTGTTTAGCCTGAACTGCTGCTGGAATATAGTAACTTTGTGCATCTTGGTCCAGTGAAGGGAAGACATACTTCCTGGAGATTTGCATGTCATGTTTCTAATTTGTGAGGAAAGACAGATAATAGTTTTAATAAATTATTGTGTTCAGCTGCTGTCCACAGTTACTCAAGTACAGGTTTTTTCTCTCTTCCTTACATAACAACCTAAATCAATATTTCACTTCTTGTTATGCAGTTTCAGTTACTCTTCCCCTCTGTGATGGTCATGGTGGAACAGATCAAAACTCAGAAGGTACAGTAAAATTGCAGCTAGTTTCTCTTAACAGATTTTCTCTTTATCTGATAAAGTAATTTCTGCCCCCATCCCAGACTTCTAATGCTAGAAAATAATGTATTTCCAGTAATGGATGCCCTATTACTAGTTCTGTAAGTATTGAGACTATTTTACAAATTCATTTACACTGTATTTGATTTTTTTCCCTTATCCCATTGTCTTTGATGTCTTGAATTTTATAGGACAGGATGCTGGTGGCTGGAATTTTTCTTTTCCAAGTCTGTTTTTTCTGGCTGTTGCCTGAAATAAAAAAGGCAGAGGCTAATGTGTCACAGACATATTTTATGAAAAATCCTTTTGCCCAGGGTCTTTTCTTCTGAGAAGCTGGGAAGCTTCCGCTTCTCCCTGTTTTGCTGCTTTGGAATGTGATTTGGAGAACTGCTTACCCAGCATGTGAAATTGTTTTTACTTGATGACCAATGACAGCCACCTGTGTCAAGGCTGTGAGCAGTCACAAGATTTTATTATTATTCCTTGTTTTCCTTTCCAGCCTTCTGATGAATCCTTTCTCTCTATTCTTTTAGTATAGTTTTAACATAGCATTTTTAATATAACATATATCATAACATCATAAGTCAGCCTTCTGAAAAATGGAGTCCAGATTCTCATCTCTTCCCTTGTCCTGGGACCCCTCGAACACAATCCCACACTCATATTTTAAGAATGCAGAGATATTTACTTTTTTTAGGGCAAAGTATTGAGAGAACCTTGAGTGTAGAGCCACACATAAAGGCCTTTATCATCACTACATGCAGCATGTTACACCTTTCTTTCTGTAAGACTTGTTCAGTTTGTGAAGGCATTTTTGTGTTAGCTGCAAGTGTAATGTTTAAATGTATGAAAAGGTCAATACATATCCAAATAACAGACTAGTGTAACCTTTTCTTTCTGCAGATTCATGGGTGCCAGATATTGGAGACAGTCCACAAACATAGCTGTGGGGGGTTGCCTCCTGTTCGCAGTGCTCTTGAAAAGTATGTAGATCCAGTAAAACTATTTCTTCATTCTTCTGGAGTTAGTGTCAAAATGTTTCTTACTTTTTGAAACAGTGCATGCAAAAACAGCCTTGCATGGTATAAAAGTAGGAGTAGCATGCAGGGGAAAACTGTCACCATCCCCATTATTTAGCTAAAGCAGGCTTGTGGTGAGAATTAAGGCTTTCTCCATACTTTAGGTTAAGGGCTTAGAAAACTTCAGACCCAGGTTTTTCTTCTCTGTTTTGAAAATCACTGATCTTTGATCCTTCAAAATTATAATTGTGACTATGTGAGTGTTGTGATGTTTGTATGTCCTTGTGGAGAAAGTCAAACTACTTAAAATGTCCTTTGAGTAGAGGCAGCAACCATTGCAGACTTATACTTCTGTTATACTAGCAGATTTCCATGGAGAAGCCACATGTTCAGAGGATATGTTAGCTTAGTTTTGCACCTTCTAGTTTTGTCCACTTTTCCCTCTTTAAAAAAAAAAAAAAACACATTTGGCATTTAGTTCTTGCCATACTGCCTGGCTGACCAACTGGACTTTTTGGAACAACATACAGTGAGGTTTTGATTATTGTATGCAAAGGCCTGACTGACTGTTTCACCTGACCTCAGGATTCTGGCGGTGTGTCATGGAGTCATGTATAAGCAGCTCTCTGCCTGGATGCTGCATGGATTGCTACTAGACCAACATGAAGAGTTCTTCATCAAACAAGGCCCTTCTTCTGGAAATGTCCCTAGCCAACCTGAAGAAGATGACGATGACTTAGGAATTGGGGGGCTTACAGGAAAACAGCTACGAGAACTGCAGGACCTGGTAAGAAGATCTGAGTCATAACTTGGCATCTTTGGTTCTTAGTGAACTAAAGAAGATGCGTATGGTATTCTACTTTGGTGCAAGCTCTGCTAGACTAGACATATACTGAAACCTTCTAGGATGGTAAATCAAAATAATACTGTAATAGGTTGCTGCTAGGCCTAAGGGACAGAGACCTATTGTTTGGCACAGCTGGATAACCCCACTGCCGAAAGCCCTATGGATGGAGAATCTGTGTAGATGCTGATGTCAAGTAATGGGAACTGCTGCATGCCCACTGCTCTTGACTGACTGGTTCCTCATTCCTTTTGGTCAGCACTGTGATCTGTTTAGCATAGGCAGTGGTGGTAGTGTGAGCAATTGCAAGGAACAGGGTGTGGGGAACTTGGCTGTTGATTTGATTTGCACACTTTCTATGGGCAGCTGGGTCAGGTGCCTTTCTTGCACAACCATTAGTTGTGCAAATGTTACGTAACAGGTTAATGCTACTGACATTACTGGTAGAAAATGTGTTATGTGAGAGTCAAGGGACTGCTAAGCAAGGGAGCAACCTGCCAGCACACTGATGAAATGTGGTAACACTTCCTGTAGATGCTATACCATTACAGTGCCCTTTTGCAAAGCACCTTTCTCAGTGGAGTAGTCTTCCACACTGAGCATTTGAATAATGTCTGAATAGAGAATAGTGTGGAGCAAGTTCAACTCTAAATTCACCCTCTAGTCAATGGTGAGAAAACATTTCATGGGCACTCAGGCAGTTAGTGTGGTGCATGCAGCTTTGCTCTGACTACACAGAAACTCTGTGTTTCATACTAATTAAGTCCCCTGTGCCAACAGTCTCTGCTGAAAACTGACTACACCCAGAGAAAATCAGGGGAAAACTTTAAAGGCAGTTAGTGGAAAAATCTGTTATTTCACTATATTGGATAAAGAAAGTGAAGACTGTCGAGTCTTCTAGGTCCATGGTGGAAATTGTAGACTAAGCAACTTTTTTCTTCAGTATTATCAACTAACAGTGTTGGCAATTCTTCAGTCAAAGAGTAAAACGTAACTCTTGAGTTTTAGTGGAACAGATCGATAAAATACTTGAGTATTGCCTCACCTAAAAGTGTCGTTAGAATCTTAAGGTATACAAATTTTTACTGAATTCTCCTATGGAAATGAAGAATTTTGTAGATGGCAAACATTCTCAAAACTGTGGGTGATTTTTTCTGGATTATGGATCACTAAAACTAATTCTCCAGTAACAAGAAAGCCAGATGAGATTATGAATATTGCATTCCTGAAGGAAGATCTTGCCTCCATACTTGGAGTTCCTTACTAACATTCAGAAAAAAAAATTAATAACTTACTGTATTGTTCTAAAACAGCTTTCACAGGAACTGAGAAAATTGCCTTATCTTTTCTTGCAAGCCTTTGAATCTTTATCCTATTTGCTCACTAGTGGAGGTGTTTATATTTGGCCTGTATCACAAGTGTTCTAACAGTGTTGAAACATAGGAATGGGTGTAGGGGAGGATTATTTTTGGTAATGCTAGTTAACATTTTTATGGCAGCAAAAGACTGATGTAATGCATTTGCAATAACGCTCCTTTTTCTTATGTAACATAACCCTTTTATACAGCCAATTTGTTGCTGTTCCACAGAGTTTTAGCTTCTTTTTCCCCCTTCTGCTGCACTCTGATGGAAGCAGTATCTCCAGGGAGATCTGCTAGCATACCAGAAGTATAAGGAAGATTACTGGCTTATTTAAATAATACAAATCAGTTCTGCTACCTTTCTGCTTACTTCCAGTGCTCTTAAGTGCTCCCTCACATACACACCCCTTTATACACCTTTCCTATCTGGTTTTCTGACACTGTTTTGCACTTGATTTCTTTTCCCTGGTGTCTCTGGCAGCGCTTGATTGAGGAGGAGAACATGTTAGCTCCATCTCTAAAGCAGTTTTCTTTGAGAGTAGAAATGCTGCCTTCATACATTCCTGTACGAGTTGCTGAGAAGATCCTCTTTGTGGGAGAATCTGTTCAGATGTTTGAGAATCAGAATGTTAACCTGACCAGAAAAGGTAAGGAACATCTTTCTTGCAACCTTTGCCCAGTTATGAGTGACTGACACATAGTTTCCAAAATGCCACATTAACGAATTCCTCAACAGTCACTGACTATTGGCCGTTACTCTTCAGACTATATGGATAGTTGTGCCAGGACAGAGCAGTAGGTCCCAGTGTTCTGCTTCTGATTGATTCCAAGGGAGAGGTGTAAGAACAAGATGAGTATATAAGACTTTCCAAACATAGTCTCCAAGTTGCCAGCAGCAAGTCACCCTGTGATTTGCTTTGGATAAAGTGATTGCAAAGGCCTTGTTTTCTTTTCAGTTTGCATCCCTCTCCCTAAAGGCTGCAAACAGACACAAAGGCACATCTTGCTCTGAGTGTATATGTTGCAGAATGGTGTCATGGGATTAACTTGCATCCACAAACATGAGAGAATCACTTGCAAGGTGGTCCCAAAGTTGCTATGAAAGACAAATTATATGGAGCCTTAAAGACAGCAAGGGAGAGAAATTTCTAGCTGATGGTTCACTTTAAGAGCTCGAAAAATTTACATTGAGGGTGGTTTGGGAAATATATTCCTATGCCAGTGGGGGAGGACTGTTGCGGTGGCTCTGCCTTGAGCATGCCTATGCAAAAGTACTTAAATTACTTGCGTGACATTACAGAGAACAAAGGACCAATTCAGGTGGACTGTTTTCTTGCAGTAGCAGAAGCAAGGGGAAAAGAAATTGGTCTTCCAGCTCATTTGGTAAAAAAAAAAAAACACAAAGTCCCCAAGTTCAGGCAGTAGGATAGATTTGAAAGGGGCAGGGGTGTAAGGAGACCCAAACCAGCTGGTTAATGTCAGAGAAAAGTTTGTGGGTTTGAAGATCTAGCTCAGTCTTTGAAAAAGAGCTTTTGGCGGCAACCATTTATGTAGAAAATATTTGGGGGCTTTACTGATACCATAGCACTGCTGAGGCAAGTGTCTATACTGCAACTGTACACAGAATAGTAATGTTATACGTTGGTACTTGTACTTGGAAACCTCCTCTTCACATTCCTTGCCAGACCTGAGACAGTGCTGCCTGGACAGCCTTTCTGTTCCTCTGTTTTGTCTGCATGTCTCCAAATGGCATCCCTTTTTACTCTCTGAAATTCTTCTCATTGCTGCACAGGCTCCATCCTAAAAAACCAGGAGGACACTTTTGCAGCAGAGCTACATCGACTCAAGCAGCAACCACTTTTTAGTTTGGTGGACTTTGAATCAGTGGTTGACTGGATACGGAGCACTGTTGCTGAGGTGAGCATCCTAGGAAAGGTAACTACTATGCAGGCTGAGAAGCTCTTAAGTTTTGTGAAGGACTTGGAAGAAGAGGGCTCGTCAGTGCCAATGATTAAACAAACATGTCAGTGGTGCAGCTGTTCTAACTGGTCTCAGAGCTTCGTATAAACCAAACTTCTAGTGACAAAAGGACATTAAAAATACTATGCTCTTTCATGAGGGAAAGAAGGGAATTTTGTTTGGTTTTGTTTTTATTTCACTTGAAATTATTTCAGAACTTTTCATTTGCTTTCAGCATAATAGATGGCATCTTGCTGTGCATATGCTTTGGCAATTTTTAATCTTTTCACTTGGGGGCAGAGAGGACAACCTAAGAAAATGGGGAAGTTAGAGAATCAAAAACAAAGCTGAGGTAGAACTGGTTTCATAGGAATTTGCACTTTTTTGTCACAGGTCTTCAGGTTTCTTCAGCAGAGTTTTTTGCCAATATATATCAATAATTTTAACTGGAAGCATGGGCTGCTACACAGGACTCCTGACTGTGTTCTCTTGTAGTTTATATAGCATTTTGTATAGGTGCTCTTTTTGTATGCATCGCAAGTGTTTTAAGACAGCAGCTACTCTTCTCTCTGAATGGCTGAGATAATTCTGAGGGGAGGTTTCTGTTGTTTCGTTTGATTTTTGTTTCTTCACTAGCATCTTTGGAAACTGATGGTGGAGGAATCGGATCTACTAGGACAACTAAAGGTAATGCAACTGCTAGTTTTATTTTTGCTAAAGCAGCTCTTTCTTCCCTTCTTTCTTTCTCTTAAATACTTTACTGCCTTACACTCTGAGCTTTCTTCATTTAGGTAAAGCTGTTTTCACTTTCCAGTCTCAAGAATGAGCATGCACTGATAGAACTTGGCCAAAGACAGAGTTAGAGGGATATGTGTACTTTGCATCTCAAAGCAAAGGCAGCGTAGACTTTTTGGTCAGTGAATGAAATTCAGAGCTCTCCAGCTGTGTTTAGAAACAGCACTTGTCCAAATCATAAAAATGGGTGCTATCAGCGAGGATGCTTAAAATTTCTGCTCAGTTTTTGGTATGTTAGGTACAACAAATTTATCTCCACAGATTATAAAAGACTTTTACCTTTTGGGAAGAGGTGAGCTGTTTCAGGCCTTCATTGACACCGCACAGCACATGTTAAAAACACCACCTACAGCTGTAACTGAACATGGTGAGTGTTGCTTATTTGCTTACCAAGCTGGCCTAATTGAGGTATAGCAGGAAAGTGGTAAGTCATGTCCAGTACAGAAGAGTTCTATCTTAACTCTAGTTTTGAAACCACAATACTTGTGAATTAGAATGTCTCAGACAGTGAGTGAAAACGATCTCTCAGAAACCTTCTGATGGCAGGTATTTGAAACTGGAATTAAAAGAAAAGAGTGTCAATAGTGCATCAGTTTTGTCTTTTAGGACAAAGAGTAAATAATTAATGGGTGCAAAATTAGACCTAGCTGCATCATCTTGTGCTGATACATGTTCTCTTGTTGTCAGATGTCAACATTGCATTTCAGCAGTCTGCTCATAAGGTACTGTTAGATGATGACAACCTTCTTCCTCTTCTTCACTTAACCATTGAGTATCATGGAAAGGAACATAAAGGTATCTACTTACATTTTTAGAAGTAAATTAAGAGGGGAGATGGTGACCTTGTTTTCAGATGGATTACTTACCCTTCTCTCAAGTTAAAGAAATACTAATTTTGTTCCCTTTACTGCCCTGTGTGATGGCCTAGACTACTTTGGCTCTTTTTAATTCTGTTCTTTCCCTTTTCCTTCTTGCCATGGTTGCACTGACTGAGAAGATAACATAATTCAGCACCTTACTTTTTTTTAGATACTTCTCAGACTCGTGAAGGGCCTTCCCGGGAATTATCTCCACGTGAAGCCCCCACATCTGGATGGGCAGCTCTGGGACTTTCTTACAAAGTTCAATGGCCACTGCACATTCTTTTTACTCCTGCTGTTCTCGAGAAGTAAGTACTAGGTATGGTCTTTCTATATTCATCTGTATGTTCCCTGATGTGAGGCATTCACTAGTGTGTTGGGGGATTTTATTCTCTATGGAGAGAAATCTAGAGCTATAGCTCCCTGAACCTTAAAATAGTTTGTTCCACTTACTCATAGTGAAAGTACTTGTAGTGACAGTAAGACCTGCAAGATATGCTGACAGATCTGCACCAATTTACAAACAGCACTACTTTAACAGTGTTTTCATTGACAGCTCCCCTCCTTACACTGAAACTAACTTCATATTTTTTAGGTCAGTAATCAATACAAGCAGAAATCTTACTCTGCAAGGTGTGCCGTGGGGCACATGGGCCATGACCTGACTGGCCCTAACTATTGGCAGTCACCTCCCATTTCTTTTTCCAGTCTTGCATTGTTACATTCTCCAGTAATTCCATTCTCCAGTAACAGAGGAAGATTTTAGTCTTAAACAACTTTGTACTTTTTGATTGTAGGTACAATGTTGTGTTCAAATACCTGCTGAGTGTGCGACGAGTCCAGGCTGAGCTACAGCACTGCTGGGCTCTCCAGATGCAACGTAAACACCTGAAGTCTAATAGAACAGATGCCATCAAGTGGCGTCTGAGGGATCACATGGCTTTCCTTGTGGACAATCTTCAGTATTATCTGCAGGTCAGTATTTCAGAGAAAGATAAACTGTATCAGTTAATCAGAAAGTGGCATAAATGCATGGAGGGAGCACTGAAGACCTATCTCAGGTTTCTGATTCCTTGTACCTTAAGGAAATCAGGATTTCCTTCGCCAGCCTAGAGCTTCCTCCAAGTTCCCAGACTACTGCTACAATTACAAAGTTTTCGGACTTGTGAATCAGTGAAATGGAGGAGTTATTTAGTAGTTCTCTAATGCTACTAAATGTTTGTGAGAAACCACTCATCTCTGAAGGACCACCATTAAGATACCATCCTGGTTCCTTCTCTGGCCTCTTTAGGTAAACTGTACTTTGAGAAAAGTTTTGGGCTTTTTTGTTTGGTTGGTTTGGTTTTTAAAGAATTGAGAGGGAGCCTGGATTTCTAAATTCTCCACAGTAATCTGGCTGAACTCTTGTACTGCAGCCTTTGCCCTAAGATTCCATATAGTATCTCCCAGTACAAAATTCAGAAATTACTACAATCAAATACCTTAGTCTACATGCTAGCTATATACCTTTCCATAGTTAAAGAAAACGACCATGTCCCTTTATATTTAGATATTACTTAGACATCAAAAATTGTTGCATACCCCACATTATGTGCTGCTCTTGTATATACTTCATTCATCAGCCAGAGAGAAGGGGATCCTCAGCCTCTAACATAAGAGTAGCAATAAGGAAAGTAAGTTTCTTATTCCAAACTTCTGGCTGGTCTGAAGCACTCCCACTAATGAGGTATCTTCACATATTCATCAGGTCGATGTACTGGAGTCTCAGTTCTCACAGCTTCTGCAGCAGATAAACGCCACAAGAGATTTTGAGAGTATACGCTTGGCTCATGATCATTTCCTAAGTAATTTGTTGGCTCAGTCTTTCATCCTTCTAAAACCTGTAAGTTGGTCTTGTTTTCACCTTTATCTACCAATTATCCAAGTGCCCTAAGAAACACACCTTTTTGAAGAGGTATGACAAATCACATCTTTTAAAACAGATCAGTGATAATCTCCTGCAGACTACAATTCTAGGAGTTAGGCAGGTATAAACTGTAACTTTTACAATAATTGAATTAAGATCTTCTAATTTACAGTTGGTGAGTGTGAATGCTGTATTCCTGGCAATTCTAAGTCAAGCTTATCTCAGTTGACAGTTAACCTTAATAACTTGTATTTTATCACTATGTTTTTATCATGGGCTATTTTATTAAAGAAGAATTAATGAACATAATACAGTTCCCAGTACTCCTGAGGGATTCATACTGATACACATTAGACTAGGAAAAATTCCCACTTCTACTAAAGAGAAAAAAAATAATTTATATGTTCCTGAGTGGAATTAGGGTCTTTTTTATTTCATTAAAAAACAAACCAAAAAAAAAAGTTAAAGTATTTTTATAAACAGCATCACAAAAACATTTGCAAAGAAGTTTAGTTTCAATGAAACATGTCATCTCTGTGCTCATCTATGAGGTTATTATAGAATAAAGGTGTCAGAATAGTAATTACCCAGTCAGATAACTGATACAAAGGAAATTCCTAGTTTAGCGAACAGTGAAACCAAAGCCTTGAACCACTCTTGTTGGTCTTTATTCTGCCTTCTTAATCCTAAAGCTGCAGTGATGACCTGCTGGTTGGATAGAGAAGCCAGTGTGCAACTCCTGTGTCTGTCTGGATGGTTCATGGCAATTGTTGTTTTCCCAGAAAAATCAGCAAAAGGTTGTGGGAGGGGCAGAGGGGAGATGCAGCATAACATTTAAATCCTTTTTCCATAGAAAACATTTTTAAAAATGCTGCATCAGTATCTTCCTTCCTGACTAAAAATACAGTATCAGTAACATCTGTGTTATGAATGCTACAACTTTTCTGCTTTCTCTCTGTGTACGAACTCCGTTTCAACTATTAATTTGTACTTTTTATTCCGTGTAGGTTTTCCACTGCTTAAATGAAATTCTGGATCTTTGTCATAGCTTTTGTTCTCTGGTCAGTCAGAATCTGGGTCCCTTAGATGAACGGGGAGCTGCACAACTCAGTATTTTGGTGAAGGTGAATCTCTGTTTCTGTTGATCTGTTCTCCTCCCATGCAAACATTTGTCTAAGCAGTTATCTTGGCTTTAAAAGCTCTAGAACAAGTGTGAGTGTAAGCCAAGACCTATGTAAGTGCTTGTAATTATTCTACCTAATCAACTTTTCTTGAGTTGGAAATTCTGTGTGCACAGAGAGGCGGAACAGGGGCAGATACTGAAGTAGAAAGGAGGCAGATGTTGGTACCTCCACCCCTCCTTTTGTATAACTAACATCTAGGAGTTCTTGTGGCTCACAGCTTACCTTATCCTGGACCACAAGCATCACATCTCTTGCAGTGATTCTCTTCTTCAGGCTGTTAAAGAACTGGGTAGGCAGAAACAGAGATGAGATGCTTGTTTTCCTTCTCTCTGAGAAGGCCCAGAACTGACATCTTCAAATTTGTAGGGATTCAGTCGTCAGTCATCACTTCTCTTCAAGATTCTCTCTACTGTTCGCAATCATCAGATAAACTCTGACTTAGCTCAACTGCTGCTACGCTTGGATTATAACAAATACTACACCCAGGCTGGAGGAACCTTAGGCAGGTAGGAATATCTTGAGGGTCGCTTGTGGCATTATCCTGAGGTACTTGAAGTACAAAGCCATTTGTTATTGATGGCTTCTAACTATTTGACTTACACTAAGTGTTGATAAATACTATGACAGAAAAGTAACAAATCAGCATACGATAATTTTGGGGTTTCATATGCATTGTTCCCATTGAGTTTCTTTTGGCAGAAAGTTGAACAAGCTGCTAGCTCATATTGGCCAGAATATGCTGGTGTAGGTTGGTAAAGGGAATTACTTTCAACATGTAGCTAATACCATACCTTTCTCTTGCAGTTTTGGAGTTTATGCACTAAAGGCCTTTGCTTCAGGCTGTGACTAGTGATGCATCAAGCACTGGAGACTGGTGCTCTTGGACAGTTGGAGAGTTTGTGCTCAAACAAATTTTTCTTTGTAGCTGGCTTTTGCCTGATGAACTGCTGTTTCACAGGGAATTGGCAGGAATTACCTCTTATGTGAGGCTGCCCAGCAATTACAGAAAGCTATTCCATTTCTTCTGAACTTGTAAAAATATGCTTTCTGCAGCTCTGCATATACTTATAGGTGCTTCCAGGGAGGCAATCTGCACCTCTTCAGAAAGTGAAAAACCAGAATTAAATGTCTGGACTCTTTAGCTGGACTGCAATTTCTTTAGTCTTCAGCTGGACTGTGTTCCACTTCAAGTTCAAGTATGGAGGAATTAATCCTGTTCTTGGCTACAAATGAATTTTTGGCTGTATTCAGAAGTTCCATTTGTGTAGTAAGCTGATCTACAGTACACAATGTCTGCTAATCAAACACCACCAGGTAAACGAAACAGCAGTAGCAATTTTCAATTGAGGTGAAGGGGGAGGGAAGGAGAAATAGATTTTTTTAAGTCTCTTCTCATGCAGTGCACTAGTCTAATATATGTGCATAGGTCATGGAGACACTGTGGATATTACATGCTTTCTCTCATACAATTTAATAGTTTATGTGCTGAAATTACACTTGCCAAGACAGGACCTTTGCCCTGTTTGAGTAGCAAGCGCCCTCTGCCGGCAGGAAAATGGTAAGGAGATGCTTACCTGGGACATTCACCTGTGCTCTTCTCATTCCAGACTATTTAGAATGCTACTAGTGACTACCCTACTGAACCCAAATAAAAATATCTTTTCATGCAATTATATGGAGTATTGTCAATGCCTGTACCCCAGTGCAAAGGGAATAGCATGGCATGGCCTTGTCTGTCACTGAAGAGCGGGATCTGGCAGGAACTCTTGCCTGTTACTAAGATTTCCTAGCCTTGCTGTAACAAACAGACCATCTTGATGCAAGTCCATTTAAATGACTGGCAAAAGAGAAGCCTCCAGTCCATCACTGGGGTGTTGTATCAGGTTTCCCAGTTTGAACACAAATGCTGCCAGGAAACCAGCCTTCCCCTGAAAGGGTTGGTATTTGCACACAGCTGCAGCTCGCACTGAAGTTAGGTGTCCTTGGGGGAAAAAAATCCTCTCTGCTCACTCAGGAAGACACAGTAACAACAGCCAGCAAGAGTATAAGACCTGGCACATTCCACGCATTACAGCTGTTTATGGTAGGACTGTGCCTAATGCAAGGTTTAAAAGCCCTTGACCATGGAAAAAGCTAGAGAAAGTGTTGAAGTTTGGATGTGTCAACTGTCTGAACCATGAAATGGTAGAGGAAGAAATACGCATTGAGAAAAACTTTATACTTTTGAAGCAATGGACTAAAGAGTGTGTGAGGATGGAGGGAGGGCTTCAGCCTAGAGCACTGTTTGAGTGAAAAGTTTTTGCCTTTATACCAACTGACTACTAAATGTGAAAGCAGAAGCTCCAAAGCAGATGGTTTATCCCATTACCATTTAAAGATACACAGCACTTACATATTCTTTGTACCTCAGTCTCCTAGTAGTTGAGTTGTCCAAGGTTCTTGTGTCTAATCTCTAGCACTCACTTCAGCAGCATCCTAATGAAATTAATAGAAAATAACAACTGGAGCAAACTAGAATACGCAACATGGTATTCTTCCCAACAAGCAGAAATGCTACAGCCCTGAAACTTCTGCTACTAGAAAAAAACCCTTCCTCTGTAATTGACTTTGTGTTAGCTCAGGCTTTACTCAAAGCAGAGTATTAGTGATATTCAGCTCAGAGAAATGTAAGCATTTATTTTTTCTCTGCACTCCTTTCCTGAAGGCATTGCCCTGAATAAGTGTAGGTAAATGAGGAGTACCAGCAGATACCACAAAAGATCAAACATTTATTTAATCATAAAAGTCCAGCAGATAAAACTATATACAGTAATCCATGCATACTGCCCAATTCACAAACATTTAAAACCTGTTTAAAACACAGTCTGCACAACAGTTGGACAGCAGGGCACAGTTTCACTCAGTGAGGGACATAGTCATGTTTATATTTTGGATGCTGCTTGTAGCCTACTCTCTCCCCAGCAATAAGACTCTGGATCACCCACTCTTGTGAAACAACAGGCAGCCGTAAAGCTTCTGCACACTTCAAGACACCAGCTGGGCAGGAAACATCAGTCACCACCACATCATAAATACCCAAAGCAATATCTGTAGGGGAGGAAAGACAGGCATCTGTCAGGTGAAGAAAGGATTTTGCTCTGCAGCAGAACATCAGAAGCACGGAATGCTAAATTATTTGGTTTGAGAGGGACCTTTAAGCTAATCTCATTCCACTCTCTGCTAAGAATGGGGACACCTTCCACTGGACCAGGTTGCTTCAAGCCCCATCCAACCTGGCAGATACAGTATGTTTTGCCACTATGAACCACTCTCGTGGTTTCTCATTCATAGGCAGCAAATTCTCTTTGTACAAGTTAAGACACCTACAGCAGCCCTGCACCTCGCAAGAAAATATTCCTTTTAGTCCAGATAAAAATTAGGAGAAAACCAGTAGCCAACAGTATAGGCACAACCCTGAGTCCTGACCTTAGGCTGTGAGTGCTAGGGCCAACATCACATATGGAGAGGGAGAGACAGCCCAGTTCAGAAGGACAAGGGAAGCACAATTTGAGAGACCAATTTCCCCCTTTCAACATAGGCTGGAAGCTGATGGCTTTTGTCTGAATTGCTGCAGCTTCTCCTCTGCAAGACAGGTGTCCTAGATGTAATCTATATACAGATTATATTAGAGTAGCAAGCATCCGCCCTTTGCCTGCCTTTCTGCTTACAGACAACCTTGTAAACCATCCTACATGGTTTTAAACCATACTAAAAACTACAGTGGCATAGGATTCCCTGAGAAACTGGCCAGTGAGTACCTTTGTTGTGAGCATGTGAGTAATGCTGTTTAACAGATGCTGCTCCCCCTGTCATGAGAATTTCAGACCACAAATCCAGGAAGTTCTCTTGCTGGTCTGACACCAGGAGAACCTTCAGGTTATGGAATGGGTTTTCTCGTGGGTGCCTGCAGAGTGAAGAGAAATGCAGACTGGTAAGAATATCCAGTAGCCTAGTTACCTGATTTGTTCCCACATATGTTTTTCTAGTATCTTGCACACAATGACCCACTCTCTTACCACCCTTCCTGAAGTACTTGAAGTGACTATCCTTTGTTTACAGAGACTAACCCAGAGCTAGACAGTGTTGGTGGGGTATGTGTGCAGCAGCCTATATCCAAAGTTAAACTGAACTCTTCCCTAATCCTGAACCACCTTTTTTTTTGTGCACATCCAAATTGCTTCCACTTTGACGGGGCTGAGCAGGAAGACCTCAGTCTCCTGCCCAAAAGTCTACAGCGATCTACAAATTTGTGTCTTACCCCTCAGCTTGCCTAAGGAGTCTGACCTCCTCTGTCATCTCAAAACAGGCTTACTGGATTAGACTCCATAGAAAATGCAGAAGCTAGCTTCAAAACGTATCAAGGGAAAAGGAAATTAACATAGTATTGTATTGTTCTCCTTTAACCATTTCTGAGCAATTAGAGAAATTAGCCGAGGGTGTGGGAAGCCTTGTCTGAATTCTGCCTTCCTCATGAGAAAGATTGATGCCTTCCTTACTTCTAAATAGACTGTTTTTTGTGTATATGACACCCAAAGGTACCTTGGCATTAGAGGTCATTGTAAGACAAAGGAAAGAGATGGAAGTGCTGTTCCTATATGGAAGGGAAAGTATAGGGAGCAGTACTCAGGTCACCTTCAGTATTTGTAGCTCTTCAAGAGCCTCCCCAGTATAACAGGTCTCTCCAAGAGTCTGTAGACTCAGATCATGGTTATTTGGCACTCACCATTCTAGCAATTTTTGCTCCTGGAGGCTATATCCAGCTGGCAAAAGGTAATTCTGATAATTTTGAAGCTGGTTAGCATGACAGCTATCATGGACCCAGATATGAGACACACAAGGGATCCCTCTGGCCAGGCACAGCAAGTATTTCTGAGTTCGACAATGCTGGTCCGCAATTAAAAGACACTGGTATGCCGCATTACACTTCAGGGGAGAAAAGAAGGCATGTGAACAGGAGGCAATGCTTGCAAAAAAAACCCCAAAATTATCCTGATGCTAAACAGGTTAAAGAAGGAAACAACTGAAACCTTGATTTTCACAGCCATATTATGTGAAAGGTGAATTAGATAAAGGTAGTACTGATTTCAGAATCTGTTTAATCATATCCTATTCCAAGCTCTGCAGCTGCTCTAGGCAAAAACTCTGCCTAGTAGTTTTTGTATCATAGCTCTCTTCCAGTTCAGACAAAAGAGATGATTTACCTTTTACCTAGTAAGTCACTAGACAAGATTGCTTCCTCAAGCAAGATGTTCCAAAAACAATTTACCCTCTTTATTAAAAAAAGAAAAAAAGTAAAAGCCATACTAAATTACAGCAGTTGTCCAAGTAGATCTGGTAAGTGAAGAGCTCTACCTCTAAGTGTTCCAAGGCACACATCTGTGGTGAGACCACATCTGGAGTACTTCATCCACTCCCAGGTTCTGCAGTATACCAAAAACACCAGCCATGCTGGAGCAGATCCAGCCAAGGACCACTAAGAGGCCTGAGCATTGGAGCACCTGACATACCAGAAGAAGCTGAGAGAGCTGAGCTTGTTAAAGATCAAAAAGGGAAGGCTTGGGTGGTCTTTTTAATGCATATTCATGACTGATATGAGGATATACAAAAGATGCAGCCACACTTCTCAGTGTTATCCGCTCAAAGGACAAGAAGCAACAGTTACAAACTGAAATACAAGAAATTCCTTTTTTTTTTTTTTCCTAACTGGATCAAGCTGCCCAGAGAGGCTTTGTTGTTTCCATCTTTGACAATACTCAAAACACAACTGGAAAAGGACCTAAGCAATTTGCTCTATTTGAACCCACTTTCAGCAGAGCAGTTGGACAAGATAAGCTATAGAAATTCCTTCTAATCTCAACTATTCTGTGACTGTTGTTCTAGATTAGTAAGTGAACCCTTACCTGGGTTTCATTGAAGTCTTCGAGGATGTAGCCAGCTCCTGCTCGCAGCTGTTGTGCTATGTAATGTTTATCATACGGAGTCATCTCTAAGAAATCTACAGCAGAAAGTTCAATTTTTGACTATAATCTATCTGCTTATATTCCTACATCTTAGTCTACAAAGCCCTCATCCATTCCAGTAAGGGATCCCAGCTATTCTCCCAAGAACTTCTAGAGAAAAATCATTAAAAGAGTCAGGAAAAAAAAAAAAAGGGGGGGGGGGGGGGGGGAAGAGCAGAAAGTGCAACAACACACCAGTAGGCAGGTGAGCACCTTGTCACTTCTTTGACTGCTTGAAACGTGACACCAGCAAAGGCTAACTGCAGCAATCCATACATGCTTTCAAGTTCTATGCTTGCCAGAACTACACTTCAGCTCTCAAAACCTTCCTTCTTACATTAAACTACTCTGACACTGATGATCTCACTAGTTTTCACACCTTTCTTAGCTTGCTGAACAAGCCTATGATCATCATCGAAGTTTGTCACATCTTAGGCCGCAAGTTGGCTAAGTCAGAGACTGAGTCTTAGGTCCTTTCTGCAAAGGATTAAAGAGCAAAAGGGTAAAAAAGTACTCACAGAAATGCCTGATCAGACAGTATCCAGCATTTTTCCTAAAGACACAGCATCTCACTTGAAAATGCAGTGGGTAAGATTTGCCTCACCTTCTTCCTCCTCGCTGCTCCCAGTGGGACCATCTGATGGCTTCTGGTGATTGACCAATTTGTCACTTGGTGTTGCCATGGTGAGAAGAAAGGCATAGCCCAAAAAGAGGGTCTTATTGTGGGGCAAGGGTCCATGGTCTCTGTCCAGTACTGGGGGATCTGCAGCATCTACACTTTCACAGGTGCTTACCAACTCTCCACCTCTCACAGGCCCTGCAGAGAGACAGAAGCACCGTGAGTCTTCAAAGATATGTCTTACCTGAGGAATCGGTTCAACTCAGATATTTTACTGCAGGAGACACAGAGAGGCAGGATTGGGCTACGATTACACTAGGCTAGGTAGGGATCTTTTATCCTTCTGGGTCTTCAAATCAAAACATGAAGGACTAATGGGACAAGTTTGCAAGTCTTATCAACATCCTGAAACAACACTGACTGCTGTAAGGGGTCCCTTTAACAGCTTTCAGGACTGACTAGAGAAATAAGAGAGAGATCAATCACAACACTGAAGTCAAAAGGCAGAACTGAAAAGATGGCAAGTAAATACTCAGACTATGCTAAATATATCTCTGGCTGCTGAATGCATCCAGGAAGAATCAGCCCCAAACCATGCAGAAAAAAAAGAAAAAAAAAAAAAAAAAAGGAATCTTATCTATTTTTTAGTTACAGAAAGTGGAAAGATAATTATAGAAAAAGCAGTGCTGAAAAAAACAGATGAATTCAAGTTCTCACCAGGCTTTATCATTGCTGACTTGCGGCCACGTTTAGCTGGGGATCGTTCACCTTCAGAAGCAATAAGCTTCCTTTTCCCAGACAGTGAGACTGGTGGGACGCGTGGGCTCTCCTGCCCTTTACGAGTGGGAGTTGTGCTGCTGCTGGAAGTGCTGGGAGAACCAAGGTTACTACGTCGCTTCCTCTTCCCCTCCACCAGATTATCTGCAATACAGTATGCAGGAATTAGTCATGGGCTGTCACCAAACTCCACAAGCTTTCACCCTACCTATCTGTACAGAAGTGGCTGAACTCAGTAGTACCTTGAAGATACATGCAACCACCCTGTGATAGAGGAAAGCAAGAAAAAAATATATCTTTCTTCTCAAGCCCTGTACCCTGCTTATCTATTTTCCTCCCAGTACTGCTGGGACTTTATTATCAAAGCATCCATCCTCCAAGTTTATGTAAGTATGGCAAGCATCACTGTCCTTGAAACAGACCACTTTCCACAAGCCAGTCAATACCACTAAGTCTCTGATGCCAAACAATAAAAGGATCTCAAAAATCTCACTATAAAGTTTGAAAAGCATCATTGAATACCCAAAAACATTTAAACACTGGCAATTCAGATCAGGCACTAGAATTACCTCAAAGGCACATGACACAGAATAGCAGTCAGCAGCTCAACAGCACCTTTCCTTACCAAGACTGATGTCAGCTGCTTTGGTCACAGGGGTGACAGGTTCATAAGGACCTAGCCCAAACTGCTCTCGCAGCTTATTTCCTTGCTCCTGAGACAGGATAACAGCCATTCGTTTGTACCACTTCCTCTGGCCTTCCTTTTCAATGCAGTAGTATAGCTCTCCAGACTCCTTCCGATGTCCCTTCACCACACCTGACAAGACAGCAACTAACAGCTGTTAGCCAACCATACCCAGGCTTTTCATCCTCCTGGAACAAGCACCCATTTCCCACCACATTCACAAGTATGAAACTCAAGCACTGCTCTTACCTGCACTGAAGTACTCATCCTCAGAGAGTGCAGTCACCTCTGTCTCCAGTGGGATAGGATCACAGAGCAAAATATCTTTTCCTAGCACATCACACTCATATCCATCATCAAAGAGCACGTTGTACTTTCCTGCTCCAACATCTCGGGTAATCGTCCCCGAATAAAAGTACTCATTTGAGGACCACTTTGCTACAACCTTGAGGCCCACAAAGCTGCTCCCAGTGGATGAATCTACACAGTCTGAAGGAACAGTCACCACTTGAAATGGGATTTCTGGAGAGTCGCTACGACGTAAGGCACAGAAGCCAGAAGTGCCAGATTTCTCTCCCCCATCTGGCAGGCGAACTGAACGAGTAAATGATTTCTCCTCAGGTGATGCTGTAGTTGAGAGATCCTCCGTACCTGGCAGTCCAGCTAAATCTCTGTAGAGAAAAGCAGTCCCATATAAGGGAGGGGAAAAAAAAAAAAGACAAAGTATTCCCAGAAGGATCTGAAATAACAATTACTAAGTATAAAATATCTGGGGAAGGTGCTTGCAGCTGCTCTATGATATCACCAGAAACTTCTGAAATACCCAGTACTTCTTTTCCGCTAGGACATTAAGACAGAAGTTCCTTATTCTCTTTCTTGCAATAAATTAAAGTTACAGTCTCCTTTTTCCAGGGTACCTTGTTCCTGTTGTTCGAGATGGTGGGCGTCCTCTTCTTCCCCGTCCACGAAGTGTCACAGGTGCTCTGCCAACCTGACGAGTGCCAGGCATACAGTCCTCCTCTTCCTCACAAGGCAGTGCTCCTGTCTGGCTAACTCTGAGTGGTGATGCAGGCTGACCAGCTCCTTTCCTAGGGCTAGAGAATTTATGAGTTAACTGTTTTGAGGAGAGAAGCCAGCTCACTAGGATCCTCCCATTTTCTTGATCATCTCACAACATATCCAGAATTTTGCCTCTTTGCTGCTAAACTGCAAAGTAATGCCTCACAAGGAAACAAGCTACTCCTTCAGGAAGAACAGATGCAAAAGCAAATACTACCTCCTTAGTTCTGTTCATCAAGCCAGATCTTTTTCAGAAAACCTTTGATTTAGGTCTACCCTGCTTCACACTCACAAGCCAGATGCTTGTCTCTGCAAAACATCTCTTCCTCTTTTCCTAAGACTCTGCACTTACCTCAATTTTCCTAAGATGCCTCTGCCAATGGGTAAAGCAAATTCTCCGGTTTCTGTCCCACACACTTTCCCTTTTACAGCTCCAGTTCCTCGCCCTGAGCTGCTGCTGTGTGTGGCAGAGTGACCACTGCTTCCTCCACTGGATGTACGGTGGAGACTTGAGGCCTTAGACGAGAAAGAGCTGACATCACCAAGGTCCCCTGAGGTTAGCGACGAGCCCCCTGCAGTTCTAGAGGGGGACATGTCGGTCTCACATTCCTGGCACTCCACTACAGGCTCCTCAGTTTCCTTAAAATAAGCAAAAAAGAGGACTATCTAAGATGATGCAAGTGCTAGATGCTTTATAATCACCAGTCCAAAGTGCAGACAAGCTGATACCACATTCATGAACCTGATGAGAGCCACACCAACTTCAGTCTGGGCTAATCCGTGGTAGACAGTGCATCTCTCACTACAGGCCTGCAGCTGTTCTGTATCAAGAAGTCACATTAAGAACTCAGTCAGCAGTGTTGAGGAATACATTCAGTGCAGTAGCACAGGGCTGCAAGTGCAAGCTGCAGGTTGAGCTCTGGGAGGTGAGAGCCCCAGGCAAAAGGCCATGGGACCTGGATACTTGGAGGCACAGCAGGAAGAGAAGACCCCCAGACTTTCCCACATTTTTCCAGCTTAGACTGTAAGGGTATAAAAGCCCAGGGTGCCCTTTGTTCGAGGTCTCTCCTTGGAGACACCAGCTCAAGCTGTTATTTTGTTATTTAGTTATTGCAACAAGATTAAATTATTTTAAGGATCCAGATGTCTGAGACTCTGCCATGGGAAACCTGGGGTCCAGTCAGTGAGGAAACCTGATCTGACTGTGTGAGTGTGGGGTGCGTACAGACTGGAGCAGGGCACCCATCAGCTCACTGGAGCTGTCCACTGTGAAGGGGCCTCAGTCCCAGCTCAGGTGGTACAGTTGTGACTGCCAGAGTCACAATAAATGAATTGACATAACACAAGTGTACTAATAAAAGGCTGGTTTGTTCCTCAGTTTTAAGTTGACTTTTGAAGACCTCTTACAGAATCTGGTACACAGGACTCAAAAGACTGTGGTTAAAAATGACACTGAACTGCAAACAGGCTGAACCATCTTACATAGTTCAATTTTACAGGCAGAAGTGATTTTTGTTTATTAACAGAATTTCTGCTCATTCTGAAATATCTCTATTCTGCCAAAACTGCAAGACTTTTAAAATTATTGGATGCATACAGTTAAGTCTTTTGTTGAGTTCTTTGGGACTTGAATGTGTCTTGAGAACACATGGCATGAAGTATACCAGCATCAAAACCACAGCTTTTGCTGTTCACTAAATGGCCTGCAAGTCTGCTCATGAAAGCCTTGCCATCACAGCACACAGATTTGTTCATTCAACTGGTTTCCTGCAGTCATAATATGTTCTCACTTTAACTACTTCTATTTTTCAGCCACTCTCTCATTCCATTTAGCCACAAAAACAGGAACTTACCTCAACTACCTTTCGTTCCACCTCTGCACCGTTGATGTAGTAAACATCTGTTACAACACGTGTAACGACAGTGCGCACTTCTCGAATGGTTCGCATGTGGCGACGCTGAACTCGGCCTTTGGGGGGGTGAAGAAGGTTAAATTCCTCCTCTCCCTGGAATAAAGAGGATACAGTAAAACCAAAACAGACCACAACAAAAAGCAAATTGTTTCTGAGTAGGGCTACCTCGGCAGTTCAGTTTCTTCATACCACATTAAAGTACGGGGGTAGGGAACCTTTAAGCTCTTGTTACAAATTAATGCAACACAGGAGACCCTAAACAAAGGAGAACTGAACACTTTTTGCTGACAAGTAAAGGAAGGGAAATCACAACAGTCCAAGGAGGAAACAGCAAACTTGTTTAGTGTGGCTTCTGATACTCTTTGATTGAGTAGACTCCCACATCAATCTTGCACTGTCTTTTTATGGCCCTGTTAATCTCCTATTCCCCACAGGACACATTAGTCTTAAATCACATTTAGTCAGAAATCATTTTTCTAGTCTTTCTGTTGATAAAAAACCCCATCCCAAACAAAAACAATCAACCAACCAATCAAAACTTGTCTCATTTTTCCAGAAAATATATATGGAGACATTTACTTCCCAAATTCATGCTGTCCAGTGAGCACTGCTACCTTAACAACTGATTCAGGACAGCTTGTGACTTTAACATTTTAAAGTGGTCCTTGGCCTTTAATGAATGTACTGGCTGAAAGGATACTTTACTGTCCTAAAGCAGTTAAATACAGGCAGTCCTCATCCCACCTGACTGCGCAAAGAGTCCGTGTCATCTCCAGAGGTGTTGACAAGCTTTTCCCCACTCTCGTCGGTTTGAATGTTCACATCTTGTTGCCCAGGTTTTTGCCCAGACATACTGGTTCCCATTTCCACCTGTCTACAGATTTCTTCTGATGTTTGTGTTGCTGTTGTAACAGTTGTTGGGGTAAAAAGACAGTCTCCTGTAGTTTGGATCCCTTTATTCTTGATGTTTTCCCACTTCTCTTGACTTTGATCAATTTGAACAGCCTTACTTTGTTTCCTCTGCATTCTTCTCCTGTCTTCTGCCTGAGTGCTTACAACATCAGTCTCCATAGCCTCTCCATCCTCTGCACCAGAAGACTGTTGATGGCAGTCCTGCTGCATCCTCTGAGGAATTAGGCTCTGTCCACCACTGCCGTCTGCCTTCTGTTGCTGGTACTGCCAATCACTGGGATTGGTGTGTAATTCAGCATCTTCTTGTGTGCCAGGAAAAATCAACGGATCCCCCCTGCAAACCAGTTACACACAGATCAAAACTATTGATTAAGAAAACAAGACAACCAATATGCTGCCAGTCAAGTGAAAGCAGTATTGAAAAACCCACCTTGGCAGTCACTCAATTGCGTCTTACAATTGCACAAAACTCAGAGAGTTCAAAAAATAAAAAAATCTTTCAACAATTCTCAAGTGATACACAGGGTGGTAAAACATATGGCTGACACTGTATAGAACTAAGTGCTTTTTGAAATACAAGTTTTCTTGCTACACTCCACACATTAGGCACCAACTATACAACTTCCCAGAAGCATGTCATCTTGAAGTTACTTCAGGCTCCTCCAGTGCTTGATTGGCTTGAAACTGATAATCACATGTAGCAAGAAGACCCAGCAGCATAAACACAAATGCTATCTAATGTTTTCATTAGTATTTGTCTGCTCTGCCAAAAGTACTGCCTCTGCCAGGTACTATATGGGACACTATACTGAGCCAAACTAGAAGTATGTATTTGGCTTCCCTCAGGTACTTGAGGATTTTGAGGAGTGATTGTCTTCCTTTCTGGCTGTGCCTTGCCCAGTGCTGGAACTCCCTATTCCTTATGGTCTTTAATGTAACCGTTGAAACTCAGGTTATTCATTCTACATAGACCAAGACCTCACTGTCCCATCAAAAGATAGAATGGAAAACACTGAAGAAGCAGATTTCCACTTCTAGTTCTCCAGGAAACACCCTCCTCACCGTAACATATGCAGCTGTACAGTCCTTTGGAAGGGGGACAATAGCAGCAGCAACAACAACAAACAAACAAAACTGGTCAGCAGATCTTAGAAGAGGAGACAGAAAAGGTATTTAAACAGCCTTAAATATGATCTCAATTTTCTCAAACCCAAGACTTCACTGAAGCATATCAGTCTTCTGGAATCACATGGCCACTTACTCAAAAGGTAAGCCTGATAACCACGTGAGACACAAACATAGAGATTTAGTATACTTACCCCACTGTCCCCAACCTTCTAAGTCACCCAAAGAAAATGGCTTAGCACAATTTCTTTGATGTAGAAAATGCACATCTGAATATAAATCCAACCAGGCACAGACTGTGAGGAGTTACCTAAATGGAGAAGTGGAAAGACCATGACCTCTGGCCTCATCCTCTCGACGAACTTCACAGACACGACTGAACACAGATGATGCTTTCTGGGAGCTAGCAGTGCAGATTTAAGACAAACAAACAAAAATGCATCAGGAAGTGAGAAAAAACCCTCATACAGTAAAACAAGAATTCTCTAGCTCCTTGTGACAAAGAGTATTGAGCTTATTGACCTACACAGCCACAGAATGATTGATATGATCTATCTCAAAGATAAAGAATGAAGCTGCAATTGCACAAGCATTTCTGTCATTTCTGAAGATACCCTAACAGCCAAGAGCAATGGAACAATTCTGGAAACCGTTGTGTGGAAAACTGCAGCAACATCAAGTTTCAGCATCTACTGCCTCTGGCACCCACCAGAAGACACAGTTAGCCATAAAGGGTCTTACTTCTAAATTTCAAGGCACCACAAAAATACTGGGAATGACAGTCATAAAGTAAACCCTGAGAGTTCATATTCATCCCATAGCTACAAAGGTAACCCATCCTCAACCAGTGAGAAATTACTATCACCCATCCTCAGCACTGAGGCATGATTACCATCTATCAAGCAATCCTGTAACAAGAGGTACTGTTTTCTCACTACTCTTCACTCAGATTACTACAGGTAATCTTCCTACTGAGATTCCTGTTAGTATTTACAAACATTACTTCCTGCAAGCTAAATCAAACAATGCTAGACATTATATGTGAGGTAAGATAGATACATACAAATCAAAAGACCAAGGGAATAACCCAATGTTTTGGTTAAAATGTTAACCTGTGATTTCTGTATATCCATGAACCGATTAAGAGTTTCTATCAGCTTTATACCAAAAAGACAATTCTCTTCCAGAACTTCTCAGAGATTTTTCGCAGAAAATTGCACCATGAAAGACAGCAGAAACCCATATATTTGGAATTTAAGAGATGGATAAGACAGACTTACATTCTGGACTGCACAAGACATGAATTTCTGGCTTTGACTACAATCTAATGGAGGCAAAATGCTGACAGAGCCCATAATGAACAAACAAGTGGGGTTCCCACTTTGCCTATGTAATTAAAACCTGGTGCAAGAGCTATACAGTTAATATCACATCTACTGCTAGAATGTTCCTTGCTTCTATGTCGCCTTCTAATTTTTTCCCCCTACAGCTGATAATATGTGGAGAAAGGATCTATCCAGACCTTTGTATTAACTCTGCCCAGCAAGAAGCCCAGTTACCTAGCAGCAGCCTCAGCAGCAGCAGAGGATCCATCTTTCCTGTCACTGGCTGCAGGCTCTGAAACAAGAGGGAAGGGAAGAATGATTTTGGCATCATCCAAAAGGACTCTCCCGACCTTTCCCAGCTCCATACACTCAGTGAAGAGAGGCTGAGTACACCAGACAAAGGGTGCCCAGGCTTCTCCATCCAACTTCTCAGAACAGACCTAAGTTTCTAAAAGTTTTAGACTATTAGACTGAATGCCACTGTTCTGGTTAAAATCCTGTCAAACTTTTTTTTTCCAGATGACAGACAGGTCCAGAGGAAGCAACAAATATGATGAGATGAACTGGAGAATCCCTCCCACAGAGACAGGCTCAGAAAGCTGGGCTTCTTCAGCCTGGAGAAGAGAAGGCTCCAGAGACACCTCATTGTGGCCTTTCAGCACTTAAAAGAGGGCTTATAAAAAAAAAAAAAAAAAAAAGGAAAACAGTTTTAAATTAAAAGACAAGAGATTTAGATTAGATGTTAGGAAGAAATTCCTCCCTGTGAGGGTGGTGATGCACTTTCACATGTTGCCTGGAGAAGCTGTGGCTGCCCCAACTCTGGAAGTGTCCAAGGCCAGGCTGGATGGGGCTTGGAGCAACCTGGCCTAGTGAAAGGTGTCCCTGCTCATGGCAGGGGTTGTTGGGATTATGTGATCTTTAAGGTCTCTTCCGATCCAAACCACTCTATGATTTTCGTTATATATATTTTTTTTTTCTCACCCAACACAATGAAACTTCACTTCCTGTCCTGTGTACCACTGCCACTATAGATCACAATTTGTAGTCTGCAGGAAATACCTTTCCTCACAACAGAAGCCTCTCCTCTCACTTCATCCTTGCTTAGAGCATTGCAGAAACAGAGAAACAAATTTAAGTGACACTGCCCAAAAAAAAATGAGAAAAATTACAGGGACTCAGAGACTGTCTTGGGGAATGCCACTGAGAGGTTTTGAATTAGGGCTGAGATCCAGTAGGACCCATACACTTCAGGTTTCATCCTCTTACTTTCCAAGCTGAACGGCAAGGACTCCTCACTGCCATCGTTCACGGGGGTAACAAGGTTCATTCGCAGAGAAAGTTTTGCATCCGACTCAGGAACCACACCAGACTCTCCTTTCTCATAAACTTCTGACACATCTGCTGATACCACTGCACTTTCCACAGTGTCATTGTTGGTCCCCATTGTGCCCTCTGCTGTAACATCACTGGTTGCTATAGTGCTGTCTGGGCAATTATCATCCACTGAAAACAGAAAAACAAAAACAAGAAGCAAGAAGTAGCTACATTCACATTGCTGGGGTTGAGGTCCTAGTTTTGGTTTGAAGACACTTCACTACATGCATTATTAGTAATGCTGCAGCAGTGGAAATTCCTTTCTAGAGATCTGAAGCATGAAAATTCTGTAGCAAAGGTATTATCCTTAGTTTGTGACAGAATAATTTACTACTACCAAAACAGAACAGACTTCTTTTCATCTAGCATTTGCAGGGTGCTGTTTTGTGAACCTAGCAGAGAAAGTCCTGATAAAAGATGATGAATACTGCAAGCAATCTTCTTTTGGTCTAAAATCTTTTGCTACTCAGAAGGCTCTTTTACATTCTTTAATGGATGTTGTATGCAGGACCACAGTGAGTGCAAGGAAGACATGCTCCATTACCACCCTGTACTCAGGGAGCAAGCACCTTCACTAGAGACTGAGAAAACATGACAAGGAAACTGTGGGGAAGGGATAAGCCCCCCCCCCCAGAATGAGAATGTAGCAATTTTTTGCCAAGGCAGGTTTGAGTCATCCTAATACATGCTGCACCAAAAATCAAAAGCTTCCAGGCTTTCATTGCAGAACAGAGCCATTTGGGTCAAACTCACCAATTGGTGTGCTGTGTCTCCTGGGTCCCATTTTGAGATGGCCAGTAAGAGGTGGTGTTATGCTAGTTAAGGACTGAATGACATCACCCTCCTTCAGCAAAGTAAAATGAAATGGGGTTCCTAAAAGACACAGAGCACCAGAATTAGCAATTTCAAGGATCTACTTTAGTTCAAGTATCAAAAGCACATATTCACTGTGCTGTGGAAATAGGGAAAAGCATAATGCTGGTGCTGTACAAAACCCCCCTGAACAGCTGCTCTAACTGATAGTCCTCACATTTTATGTGAAAAATCTCTCTCAGTGAAAATCTATGCTGTAGTCAACTGAATGCAGCTGTTCCCAGGTGCTAGACAAAATGGAGACTAAATATCCTGACATGAACAGGACTTCTACAGAATGCAGCTTTGCTTCAGAGAGGCTCAGGTTTTTCAAAAGAAGAGGGAAATTAGGTCTAAAACAGAAATGAAGGTTAAGACAGAAATGAACTGACCAAGCTACATGTTGCCTGAACTGATAACCAAAAACTTACTCAGAATGGTGCCTGAGGTGGCTTATTGCATCAGGGAAACCATGCCTTGGTGGATTTACTATGTGCAGATATTGCAGGATTTAACAAATGAATCAAAAACCTAGTAAAATGCTCTTTCCTTTTACCTCATCCCATGCATTTATTTGCAAACTTTCAATGTTATAGAGAAGTAACTTGCATAATCCTCTCATAGAAAAATGCCCCACCAGCAAACAATTATGTACCATCTGTTTGAAAACACTGAAAACCATCACCTCTCTGACTATCACAAGCTTTAAAGACATGGTTGAGCAACTGCAACATCCTGAAGACCAACCCAAGAACTTCACTGTATTTTTGCAGTGGGTAGGTACCTTCTGGCACAATGGTGCTCACACATTGGAAGGCAAACTTCCCCTCCTCATGAACAGCTTGCGAATGCTTGTCATATCATGGCCTAGAGCATGTCTCCATTTCAAAAGTGTTTTATCTAACAACTGAAGCAACTCAACTGAATATTGATTTAGCTACCACAATCCCTTCTAACCTATGAATCCACATTTGGCAGGCTAGTAACAAATGATCAAAAGAATTTATGAAATGATCACCCGCACAGGTGATGATCAACAGCATAATCTAATTACTATACCAAGGGATACCGTGGAAGAGAACACAAACAAGTTTTCACAAGAACTGAAAAAAATGTGAATGCCTCACCTAAAAGTTTAAATGCTTTCATTCACATGACAGTCTCAACTGTTCTATCAATGAAAACAGGTAATCAAAACAGTTAAACTTTACTTACATTCTTATGACCATCAGCCTGTAACAGATTTAGGTCCATTTGGAATTGAATATGGCAAGGGCTGTCAAAGACAACAAGAAGGGCTTCTTCAAGAATGTCAGTAGCAAAAAAAAACCTAAGGAAAATGTGGGTTTGCTGCTCAGTGAGGTGGGTGCCATGGTGATGAAGAATACAGAGAAGATAGAGTTACTGAATACCTGCTTTGCTTCAGTCTTTACTAATAAGCCCAGTGCCACAGAAACCCAGATCCTGGAGGCAAGAGAGGAAGTACAGAGAAAGGAAGGCTTCCCCTCAGTCAAGGAGGATCAAGTTAGAGATCATTTAAACAAATCTGACACCCACAACCACCCATATGGGCCCTGACAGGATGTGCCCATGAGTGCTATGGGAGCTGGCAGATGTTACTAAGCCATGCTCCTTCATCTTTGAAAGGTCATGGAGTACAGGAGACACCTCAGGACAGAAAGCCAGTGTCACTCCAGTCTTCAAAAAGGGCAAGAAGGAGGACTCAGTGAACTAGGCCACTGTTGCACCTCTGTCCATGGAAAGATGGAACAAACGATCCTGGTTGTCATCGTCAAGCACATGGAGAAGAAGGTTATCAGGAGCAGCCAGCACGTATTGACCAAGGGGCAATCACGCTTGACCAACAAGATTGCCTCCAGTGATGGAATGACCAGCTGGGTAGATGAGAAGAGAGCAGTGCATGGTGTCTGCACTGCCTTCAGAAAGATTTTTTAAATTGTCTCCTGAAACATCCACATAGGCAAGTCCAGGAAGCGGAAAGAAAGTTCTCCTCTGAGAATGAAGGAAAAAGAAAATAAGGAGACCTGCAAGAGGTAAAGTACTGACTACCACACACCCTATTCCTTTCAAGGACTCTGCTGTTGTTGCTTCTTGAGTGGGGGAGAAGTTACAAAAATCCCTGAACACTGCCAAGGTCACAGCGTTTTCAGTTCTTCAAGCTGCCCTGCATTTCTACCTTAAAGTAGTGAGAGTCAGGAACAAGAATTACACTACAGGGGAAAACAGCAAAGTCATGTTCTGCTTACAATACAGTAAGGTATAGTGCTGCTCAACTTGCATCCAACAGCAGTGCTCCCTGAAAACACTGAGGATCGTATACAGCTGTCCTTGACATTACTCAAAATATACACCTGTGAACTACTAACCTAAATTCACTTACCACTGGAAGGACTGGGGGACTTAGAAGTTGTTTCCTCCTGCAGCTCCATTTGCTCTTCTTGCTCCAGACTCCTTGTGGTAACAGTATCCTCCATATTCTTTGGTACCAGATTCTCGTGTGTTTCAAACCCTCTCTCTTGAAGTGATGGCTGATTGCTTATTATCACTAGCTGTCCCAATTCTGAACCACTGGGATGGTTTTTGGCACACAATGCCACTTCTGATTGGACATCACTCTTTAACTTTGGAAGCAAATCGTGCTGCTCCAGTAACTTCCCTACAGAAGGCTTAGCTAAAACTTCATTGAGCTTTGCCATGTTAGTAGACAGTTTATCCAAGCTCTTTGCCTCCCCAGCATCAAAAGTACAACCTTTCAAAGCTTCTTTTCCCTGACATTCTGGTCCAACCTTTTCTAGTTCCTGGGCTACATTTTTGCTATTTTTACAAGAATCATTCATTTCTGTATTTTCATGACACTGTTTTTCCCTTTCAAGAATAAACCTATGAGAAAGGTCTCTTGTTAATATAACACTATCTTCCTTTATTTGCTTCTCTTTTATTTGCAGTTTTTCTTCTTGTTCTTCACACTGAGTCTCAGGAACTGCCTCAGGTTTGGAAGTCTCTTGAGCATATGACAAAATCTCAGGCAGACCAGACTGATCTGCAGCAGCCTGACTTCCAGAAATACACTCAATCTCCCGATGAACTGTAGAAGCTAACAGCCCATCTCCTGCAACACCTGCACTAACAAACTGTCCTACAGGCATTCCTGCAGTCTCTACATCCTCCTTTTTTGCTTTTTCAGAGTTTACACAGGGTGCTTGATCACCTGCATTCACTTTGAGTTTTATTTCATCATTCTCCACAGAACAGAGTCTTGAGTCCGAGGCCTTGCATTCAGAAATTCTCTCTACCTGAGTGGCCTCACTGTCCTGGTCCACGTTCAGAGAGCCTGAACTGAGGTCTGTATTTGTGGGCTGGCTACATGCACTTGCAGAAAGCATCAGTTTACAGGAATCAGGAGGCTGTAACACAGAGTCATCTGTAGACATCTTTGACAAAGCATCTGTATATCCAGAGAGATCTCCTGGTAAGCATAAAGGGGTTAAACCAGCAGTTTTTTCTTCTGCTTCATGCTTATTGTCTGGACTCTGAGTTGGAACAAAGATATCCTAAAATGAGAAAAGGGGTACATGAAGTATTAGGGCTATTTATCCTAAAAAATTACACTGGATTATCATCAGGGCAAGTTTAGCACAAAACTACAGATTAAAAAACAACCAATGAAAACAAAAACATCCAAAACTTTTTTCCCCACGCATTCATGAGAGCCATGATTGATCTGTTTTTGCTGAGAAAAATTATCACCATGCATTACTATTTAGTACATCTTGGGCAAAGTCAGACAGAATCCTTGGTATCTTTCACTACCAAATCACAAAATACAGGGCAAATATGGCAAATTAGTAACTATTTTTACTTGAACCACTAAGGGTTTTGGAAAGATTCTCTGTGATATCTATTATATTAACACCAATGCTGTTTTCAGCTGAAGAGAAGCACTGCTTCAACTAGTGAAGTTTCTAGCAAGTTCATGACATTCATAATATTAAGGTATAAACCCACAAACTGTCTGTTAAATCCTTTTGAACACTTATAATTTCCAGAATCAAAATACACAAAGGAAACAACAGCAAGAATAAGAAACTTGAAAAATGCAGTAAATAAATTCTAACCTTGTAGAATAAAAGTACTTTATTATGGAACAGCTTCCCTTTCCCCACAAAAATGATGCTAAGGTCTTGCCCAATAAAAAATTAATTTATGATGCACTTTGAGATGCAGGATAGCCAGTACAGCATAAGAAGGCAGCACAGTCTAAGTCAACAGCTTCTGTTTTGTAACTCACTATGCCCTCTTAAGCTGTTCTGCATTTCCTCTGCAGGAAAAACTGCCACACAGTATGACTAATATATAACTGCAACTGGTGGGAACAGCTTAGTAGGGAAGCTCAACATAAAAGAACAGAGGTTGACTCAAACACATCTTCTGCATCAGCCATATGAAAACCTCAGAAAAGCTTGAGATGCTTCATGAACCCTTACATGAGAGAACTCCGGTTGTGATGGTATAGCTAAAGATCCAGGAAAGAAGGTTGGGGCACTCTGGGACACTGGAGTTGAAGCCTGTGGCTGAACAAGAGGTCTTGGAGGGATACAAGGGAAGGCCATCTCCACCAGCATATCTCCTCTCTGTTTTTGCATCAGTTCTCTTCCATCTGCAGGGATAGATATATCCTTCTGTTCATCTGGTTTGAAAGAGCAGAAAAGATATTAGCACTAAATTCTTGTGTTATATCTAAGTTTTCAACATCATATTAAAAGATTCATCTTCAGTGGTGTGTTCAACTTTGTAAAATCTTGTCTCCAGCAGCATTCTTTTTGTAAAGGGGAGGGGGAAAAAAAATCAACAAAAAACCATCTGTATTCTTCCTTTTCAAGGAGGAAGCAAGTGTTTTGTTACAAATTCATATGACTATTTTGCTACAGGTCTAGAACTTCTACAATTAGAAAAAAAGTGTCTGAAACTTATTTTTAAAAGCATTTTTCTGAGATATTTCTTTTCCTTTTGTAATCTTTATTAAAATGCAATTAAATTCAGACCCCAGCTAACAAAATATCTGTTATAACAGTATTTCACATTCTGTGACAGGAATCTCTCAGAAAGGAGTATTTGATTTTGTATCATACTAAAAGCCTGCAGGGATGGGTATCTTATCCTTGATGGTAAATGTGTACTTAAAGAAAATATTTAACAACCAACAAATTGTGTAGAATAAGTTCTCTTTAGGCATCACAATTTAAGATACACACTTGTAGCACATGAAAGGTTTTACAAATATTGTGGAAGATGTCTATATTAAGGTAAAATAACCTATTATGATGCAATTCTTGTCTGTCCTTCCTACTGCCCCAACAGTATAGACTTAATACAGGTTTCTGCCTGTAGCAAGAATGGCTTGTTCCTAAAGAAGATAACTGCCAGCAGAAATCTCTATGCCATACAAAGCATTTCCTATCTTTCAAATGAAGGGACACTAGTCAACAGTACTAATTTAATTATGATAGCTATGCAGGAAGTATCAATAGCAGACAGAGAATCCTAAACAACAGTCAGAAATACAGATGTGCCTTCATCTACCCCTTCACTGTTCTCAGTCCTACTTTATTCTTTAAACATAATTTTAACAGATTTTTAAAAGGCTGCAAGCTCTGACTAAACCAGTGCACAAAAACACGACCACAGACAGTATGCAGAAAAACATTACCTTCTGATTTCCCCTGTTCAGTAGGGCTGCTGGGGACAAGGGCATTGGGTCCAAAGGAAACAGGAGGAGGAGGAATAACTAGGCCTGAAGAGGCACTGCAGACCAAAAGGAAACATGGAAATGAAAACCACACCTCACTAAAAAATGCATTAAGTTCTCCTCTCAAGCTCCAGCTTGCCACAACACAACTCTTCTCATGAAAGGCAAGTTTCAGGTGTTCACCAGTAAGAGACGAGTGGCAGCCAGGGATCACATGGCCACCATTAGTTCATTTCATTGCAAAATAAGGCCATGCTCCTCTCATAGTGCAAAATTAAAACAATGATTGCTTAAAATCAAGCACAAGTCCCGGAATAATGAAGAGAGTAGGGGGAATACACTACTGTAACGAAATTCTTGAAAGAGCTTGGGGATTTTTCACTTACGTGGAATCCCGCTCCTGTGCAAGCAATGCCTGCCCAGAGAGCTGCAGGACTTGCAGACTGTGGGCAGGGGTGCACGCCAGAGAACTTCCCTCTTCCACCCTGGCTATCGGACAGCCACTCCCTGCAGATGCTTTGAGCAAAAGAAAACAAAGATAGAAATACAGTCAAAAACCACAGTGATTAGAAAATTCAGAGGAATTAAACTCATGCTATTGCACAGCTCCTTTTCAGATAGGCAACGAAAGCTGATTTTCAGAGCTGGTGAAGGACTGCACATGACAGTTCAGTATGTGAAATGTGAGCACAAAATAGCTCACACGAAAAAGAAAAATCTGAATAGATTTTAGACTGTACAAGTCTTCTGACCTGGGAATTTTAAAATAATCCCTAATGGCTCCAATATCAGCACACCTGATCCAGCACTTGCACTGACAAGCACACCTTGCACTGACCACTGACTCAATGTGAGGAGAAGGTTGTTACTGAATCTTCTGGATACAGAAGGTTCATTCACAAGATCAGGCCAGAACAGACACCACAGAGCAGAAGTTTGCCTACACTACTTATGTGTCATTACAAAGGCAGAGCATCATTAGTTTCAGAAGAGGGTGAAAGTTGGATTTTAGTTTCGCTCTTCAAGGGGCACAGAAATAAAGGAAATTAAATTTATTTAACAAAAGTAACCGTTCAAACAGGAAGTGACATTTAGATATTGTTCCATACTATAGTGACTGAGGCTATGGCCTTTCATTTCCAAAGTGTTCTCAATTTTAGCAGAAGTTACACAAACATACTCATGGCACTCTACACCCTAAAACAACTAAATGTCTGTGAAGATCAAGTAGGTATGATGTTTATCACTATCTCTGGGATGGACATTTTCGTTCTGCTTGTCTGCTGTTACCTGTTGCATGATTCTCAGGAAACATCTCTTCCTGTGTTGACAAGATATCTGACTCCTCATGACCAGAACCAAGGGATTCCTCAGTTTTATTGGCACCACTGACAGGCGTTTCCTTTCTGGTATGCTCTTCTGCTTCCCGCAGAGTTCTGAAAATGCAAGACACAGTCCTTGACCTGAGAAATTCAAAATATGAAGACCACAACATTGTAAAGAGAATCTATCAGTAACAGATAGAAGGCATTCACTCATGTATAACACAGGGAAAAAAAAAAAAGAGAGATAAGAAAGAAAATGAGTTTCTCCTGACAAAATAACATTTTCATCCTTGGTAAGAGGATTAAAATGTTTCAGAATAGTTTTTTACATTTTCTACCAATCTAAGCAATGCTTAAATGGAATGCAGATGTTCTACTGACTTCTATTCAATGCAGATTCTAGGAATTTCACTTCATCTGTTTAACGTCATTTTGTGACAAAATACAATAATACATAATGTGCTAAATACTATATCATTTTTATGCCAGAGAGAATAAATATTATTCAACAAACTGAAGTTTCACACTTAAAAACAGTTAAAACAAAACTTACAACAGCAAATATGCAAAAGCATTCTGGAATACCCACTACTTAGCCTCCAGATTTGTCCTGTGCAGCCAAAGCCTGTGCTACAGTGATTAAGTTATTTCAAGACAACTTCTGTGACTCAAAATGAATTATCACTTCTAGTATATTCCAGTCATACCATTTTAGGAAAATTACTGGCGTATTTTATTACTTCATGAATTTGCCCTTAAAAACAAACAACCTACAGAAAAGACAGACACTTTACCTTTCAGACTTCTCTGCCTGGCTTTCCAAAACAGTATGTGCTTCTATGCTGGAGCCAGTTTCTGTGTTGTCTGCACAAAATTCTAGGAAGAGAGATAAAAGAAAAATACCTGGATTAATACACAAATAAGAAAATGTAGGTCTGTAATTTACACAAATACCAAGGCAAGCCTTATAGTTTAAAAAAAATAATTTTGAACTATCTATGATAACAGGAAGGAAAAAAAAAAACAGGGTAAGGTTTTTACCAAGGAGGGAATTCAGTATCAGACTGTCTAAATATTTTGGAAACGAATTAGGAAAGAAAAGTGAAAGAATCAATGATAGCACTTGGACAAGTACAAGAAAACAAATTAATTAGTCCAAAGGAAAGAGGGGGCAAAATTCTCTGCAACTACCATTGAGCTGAGAACTCATTTTCGAAAACTACTAGTACCGTATTTCCTGTCAAAAAACCATAACATTTATAATTTAAAGAAACTAGATAGAATCTACACAGCAGCAAGAAGACATCTATGATCATTTTCACTTACCATATTTAGACTCATTCTTAACAAGTCTGGAAGAAAGGACAGCAGGTCCAGAGTGGAGCTGATGCCTAGCATCTCCCTCACTGGGCACCAAGTCACTCTCAAAGTCCTGGCTCTGTGACAGCTCTAGAACTCCGAACTGGAGCTGTGACATGCCTGTATCTAACATTAGACAGCCATTACAAACTTACATACCAAAAGAAAAAATCAAGAGTCATCTTGATTTCTTGATATCTTTTACAAATGCAAAAGATATACCCTCTAACATGCAAAGCATTTAGGCTATTGCTGAAACTCTGAATAAACTAACTGATCTGATCTCAACTGTACTAATTAAAATATGGTATCAGAACAGGGACAGTGGCCATTAACTCAGAAATCTGTATTAATCAGCAAGGGCTTATGTAATGCCATTAGGAACTGCAGCAGACTTTCATTCTATGAACAGAAAATAATCCTGATAGTACACAGCCTGTGTCTGAAACTCCTCTGATGACAACGACCATTATGCCAGTTCATAATAAGGCTCCATTTCCTAATGATCGCAATGCATCCCTGCTTCTTCTAGACCACCTTCAATCTTGAAGATCCATTCTAACAATAATAAATCAACCTTCTTTTGTTTGTTTTTTTTACAAAAACCAAAGCATACAAATAAACGTTCAAAAAAGGATGCCAATTTCTGACCTATTATTACTGGCACAATTACCCCTGGTGAGATAAGTGAGTCAGCTCAACTGAAAAACTGCACAGAAGGTCGATCCGATTCCGAAAAACCAAAAAACCGACATGAAAAGGGGAAGTTACCTTCTACACACGGCGAAGAAGCACAGTCCTCAACATCACCTTCACTCCGTTCCCCGGCCTTTCCAAGGGCACTGCAACAGAGAGCCTCGCTAACGTCGCGCAGGGGTGCCTGCAGGCCGCCTTCCCGCGGCTCGTTCCGAGAGCTCACTTGGCACCGACCAGGCGCTCCAAGCCCTCCGCACCGCACGTCCCGGCCGGGGCCGAGCACGGCCGCTACAACAGCGAGCCCGCCTCCTCGGCCTGCCCTCAGCACGAGAGAGATTTCAGCAGGCTACAGAGGCGGCGGCCGAGAGCCGCCATCTGGCCCACCCCACGTACCTGCTGTCCCGGTCGGGCGCTGGAGACTCCCCCGCTGCGCAGCCCCGCGGCCCAGGGGCGCTCGGGCGGGCCGGGCTCTCCATGGGCTCTGCAAGCACAGCGCCGTCAGCGCGACCGCGCTACCCGGGCCCACCGTGACCCCGCGCCCCGCCCTTACCTGCGAGTCGCTCCCGCGGCGCCCGGCTGCCAGCAGGACCGCGGACGATGTCCTGCAAGACAGAGACGGGGGCCGCGTCAGAGCCGGGCCGGGCGGGGCCGGGCCGTGTGGTGCTGCCACCACGCCGGGCGCTCACCAGCACGGGGCTCGGGCTCCGCCGGGCCGGCTGCGAGCGGGCCAGCGCGCCGAGCCAAGCCCGCTCCGCGTCCGCGTCCGCCTCCGCGCCCTGGGGCTGCGAGTCCTCCACGATGAGGAGGGGCGTGTCCTGCTGCGAGAAGCCGGGGTCCAGCTGGCTGCTCCCGCCGCGCTCCATGCGGGACGCCACAGGCTGTGGAGCCCGGCCGGGCCCTGCGCCGCCCGCCCGTCCGCGGCCCGGCCCAGCCGCACTTCCCGCCGCCGCCATCTTGCCGCGCGCCGATTGGCGCGCGCGACCCGCCCGCCCCGCGCCGTTACCGGGGAGACGGGGCGGAGGGGGGGGACGGAGGGGGACCGGACCCAGCGGGAGGGACTGGGATCGGGATCGGGATCGGGATCGGGATCGGGATCGGGATCGGGATCGGGATCGGGACGGGAGCGGGATCGGGAGCGGGAGCGGGACCGGGACGGGGCCGGGATCGCCCCGGAGCGCCGCCGCCCGCCCGGCCTCTCCGCGAGCGCTCAGGAGACACAAAGAGCCTCGCGTCTTCCGTCCGCGCGGCTCGCTGGAGGGCGAATGCAGCGACCTGCCGCACATGGCGGGCCAGGGGACGGCGGAGGTCCGGGCCGGGAAGGGTCCGCACGGTGCCCTCCCGATCCCCTTTTCTCCTGAGGTACAAATCAGCCCCATGGTCGGGCTCCCGTACGGACCGAGCATCGCGCACCCCGAACAGCCGCCATCGGGCACGTCCTTTCCTGGACATCACAGGAAAGTGAAATCCTGTTAATTTCCCTGTGTTTATATGACTATCGATTATCGAAGAAGCCTTGCGCATAATTGTGACTGTATTGCTGTCTTTCCAGCACCCACCTTCTTGCCTAAAAACCAGTGTTTGAATAGCGTAATTTAAATCTACTTTTGCAAGTTCTGTTTTTTATTTCTGCACCTCTCTGTATTTTATAGATGAGAATTCTGTATATTTTATTTAAAAATCTGTTGTAGAACCAAAACCACAGAATCGGAAAAAATGGTACCTGGCCTGAAAGAAACTCTCATTATGCAACGCCCGGCACCGCCCCCGGCACCGCCCCCGGCCCTGCCCCGCTCCGCTCCGCCCCCGGCCCTGCCCCGCACCGCCCCCGGCCCTGCCCCGCTCCGCTCCGCCCCCGGCCCTGCCCCGCTCCGCTCCGCACCGCCCCCGGCCCTGCCCCGCTCCGCACCGCCCCCGGCCCTGCCCCGCTCCGCCCCCGGCACTGCCCCGCTCCGCTCCGCACCGCGCCTGGCGTGGTCCTGCCCCCTCCGGCAACGGCTCTCTCTGGTAACGCGAGGCATGTGCGTCGTTAATCTGTCGAAGGCTGACCACACGAAAGTGTTCACCACATGAATGCCACAACGAGAGAGCTCAGATATTCGATCATGCCAGGCGGGGCTGCGATTGCCAGACCAAATTAACTTCTCAAGCGTTGGCTTTATTTACATGCACATCACTTTCTCTGAGCACTAGCAACCTAGTTAATTGCGCAAAATGCACCACGAAACACTGTGATTAAGTTATTTCATTACAAGCCAGGATCGTGCAGTTTTTCTGCACCTTTTTCTGGAGAAATGTTGAAATCAGTGCTTGACTTTACAGAGCAGGAGAAGTTGTGAAAGACATGCACAATTATGGTGGAAAGTGTGGCATTATCATTTCTCTGCACTGTTCAGTAATGCTGCGGACAACCTACCTGGTTTAGTCTGCAAAAATTGTCAGTAATGTTCGATTTTTTTAGACTTGTACTTTGCCTGACCATTTCAGCTATATTATTTTGACTTATTTTAGTTATGTGGAAAGATGAAACAAAGAGGTACGGATTCTCGCCACTTTGTATTTAATATTTAATTGATTAAAAATCACCTTGGCTTCAAAGAAGGACTGCCATAAAAGCACGAGTTAGTACCTTTCAATGCCTGATAAACATGTCTTTTAATTCCAAAGCTCACTTGACACAATGACTATACCTGATAATTTCATCGGCCCTTATATCCTGGCCTTGATCAGAGCTTTGCTCCAAATTGCACAGGAGACAGTATCTCGCCACACTTTCTGTAAGACAAAAATTGGAGGAATAGGAGTACTACTCTGATTACCCATGGGATTAAATAGACGCAAAAATGTGGTTTGGTCAAACTGAAAGGCTTAACCCTCTGTTTCTCTATCTTACAATACATTCTGGAAGTGTCAGTACAAACAATAAATAAGACTCCATCTGTACATAAAAGCATTATCAGTGCTGGGTTCTTCTGCTCCACGTAGGGATGGCTGTGTTCACCACAGGAGAGAGCAAGACCTGAACAAAGTCCCTTTAGGTAGTCACCTAATTTATCTCTGCTTCCTAGAAATGCCACGGCCAAAATGATACTATATTTAGTATCAGGCGTTATCCTCACTTGGGTACTGTCACAGGTCTCTGATTCCCTGAAGTATTTTTATTCATTTGGAAATTTTTAACTGGCAAGCACAGGAAGTAATCATTCCAGGCTGAAGGACTGAGGAATTGAAATAGTGTAGATTGTTCAATATTATGAAAATCCTTTTTACACTATTTTGATCCTGCTTTCTAAATCTCCTTTTATAAAGGTCATTTACCTGTGACTCATTGTCCTTCAGTTTGAAGTAGTCCTTTAGTCTGCTTTTGCCACTCTCCTTCAGTGGTGTTTGTCAGGACCTCTAATATCTGCATTCAGCACAGTCAGCTTTTGAATTTCATGAGGGTGCCAGCTACTGCTGCAGTGCACAAAAGCAGAAGCTTACACCATAATTTCTATACAGGTCTATTATATGGTTCTGGAGTGTGAACTTACAGGGGAAAGGAGGAACTCGGTAAACTGGAAATACCTAATTTCACTGTCTCATGCAGTGCACACACACTTAGGACACAAGCCTTTTCTACTGCAATTCTACTGTGACCACAGACATCTCTGATTCGCATTAGAAAGCAACAGAAATACCATCATTCTATTAATTGATGGTACAGTAGAAGAATGCAAAAGGATCACATCACCAGAATTAGTGTTTTAATTGTAAAGTCTTCCCCAGAACTTCTAGTTTCTGTGTTTGGATATTCTTTTCAAGCTTTCACTCCAGTTTGCATGTCTCCTGTTTCCTTTCTCCTTGGCAGAAAGCCAGCTGGAAGAGCATCTCTGCACTGCAGTGAAAAGCTGCGGCTCTGGAAAGCTACCATGTCAAAAACAAGCAGCAAGTACTAAGACGGAATCACCAGAAAACAGAAGGTACTTCTATCAGCTGGTATGAAAATCTCCGAATATTTTTCACCTTCATGTGTTGTTGTCATGTTTTCCCTCCATGATCTACAATCCTACTTTCATGATAGAATTTAATGTACTAGCACTACAATTTATTTTCAGATTTACTATTTTATTCACTTATTTACCTGTTCAGTGCAGTCCTCTAAAACTAAATTATTGCTGCCATGCAGGTTACAACACACAGAAATGAATGAAACCCTTTTGATACACTAATTGTCCCTGTTTACAAGGTTTAGTTCATAAAATTCATAGCCTGTGCATCATCTCCTAATTTATCTGTGGAGAACTAGACCACCTTTTGATTTAGGATTTTAATTTGAGAAAACTCCATAAGCTAGTAACATCAGCTGTAGCCTGCAGAGATAATTGTTTTATATTTTTCTCCCTTTCTGTGATTGGTTTGGGTTTTTTTTCCCGACTGTCTTTTTTATAGAATCCTGTGACACTATAGGTTCGTATATGCTTGCCAAAACGCCAACTTTCTGAACCTTATGAGGTTTCAACTGCAGTCTTGGTGGGTACAAAAGAATGAAAGAGGGCAGGATGCTGACTTCTCTGCCCATCAAGTTTATAAACTATAGCTCACCTGTGGAAATCCTGCACACTGTAGGGCAGAACCTGATACTGTTTTAGGAAACACTGCATATTATTGGTGACTTGTGTCATTTAATAATAGCTGGGTTGCTTTTCTACCCAACTGCACCGGCACAGGGTGGTTCTTCCTTTCTGTCAGAAAAGACATGGATTTTTCTACCTGAGACTACTTTTTGGTGGCTCTCCCTTCAGCCTGTAGAAGTCTCATACTCAGTTTTTGCACATAGCATCATAGGATCGCCAAGGTTGGAAGAGACCTTCAAGACCATCCAGTCCAACCATCCACCCAGCACTACCACTGAAACCCCTAAACCACATCATCCAGGTACAGATCCAGACACCTCTTGAGCACTGCCAGGGTGGTTACTCCACCACTTCCCTGGGCAACCTGTTCCAATGCCTGGCCACTCTGACAGAGGAAACAATTTTGCTAATATCTAATCCACATCTTTTATGTCTCAGCTTAAGGCCATCTGCATTGAACTTCTCTTCAGCAGTGGCTGGCCAGAACTGTGAGCAACAAGGACTTTGCCCAAAGATAAGTCCAACAAGGACTTGTGCCTCTCTGGCCACCCCAGATAGTGAGAACTCCTGCATACACCATGGCCTGCCAGTACAGCCATGGACAGCTCACATCAGCTTTGCACTGGCAACTAGCAAAGCTCAGATTGTTCTTGTAGCTCATGGGTCTGGAATCCAGGAAATCCCGTGATTTATCCTTGGAGAACATTACACTTGCTTTTAATTAAACAGAAGGAAGAACCACCAGGAAGGGACCTGCTCATGCCAAGCACTGGAGGAGAGATAAGGAAGGTGAATGACAATACCAAGCCTTGGAATCTTTAGAACTGCTGTCTTCTATGGCTTCATTGCGGGTATTGGAACAACTCAACACCAAGCATTTAAAAATCTCCGTGGGTTTCTGCATTTAAGCGACTAAATTCTAAACTATAAGCCAACACCCCTTCGCCCCGATTAGTTCTTTCAAAGGTCTGAGCCCCGATCACGGTTTTCAGCATCCGAGCTGGTCGCTGTACCGCTCTGTCCATCTTGACGGAAGGAACTAAGACCCCGCGCCGCGGCGGGAGCTCACCGGCAGTCGCCGTGCCGCCCGCCCTGCCGCGGGCGGGGCCGGGCGGGGCCGGGCGGGGCTCGGGGCGGGGCCGGGCGGGGCCGGGCGGGGCCGGGAGGGGCTCGGGGCGGGGCCGGGAGGGGCTCGGGGCGGGGCCGGGAGGGGCTCGGGGCGGGGCCGGGCTGGGCTCGGGGCGGGCCCGAGGGCGGGGCGTGGCGCGAGCTGAGGCGGGGCCCGGAGGGGCCGGCCGCGCCCCCTCCCGCAGCAGCGCAGGACCACGTGCCAGCTCGGCCAATCAGAGGGGGATTCGGGGCGCTTTAAGAGCCGCGCGCCAGTGACGGCGCGCTGCAGCAGCGGCGTTGCCATGGAGACGGCGGCCGGGCCTGTGGCCGCGGGCACGGCGGCGCCGCCGGGCGGCGGGCGGCACGCGCTGCTCGCCGTGATCGGCGAGATCGGGACGGAGCCGGAGCGGGGCGCGCTGCGCGGCGCCCTGGAGCGCGGTGAGCATCGGGGCTGCGGCGGAGGGGCTGGGGCGAGGCGGATGCGATCCCTGCCCCTGAGAGCCGTGGAACTGCGCGCCTGCTGCGTCGTCCCTGCCGCCGCCTGGGACGAGGCGGAGTTGCCGGTGCCCTCCCCGCCCTGCGGCACCGCCGGCTCGCCGCAGGGCTTCATCCGACTCCTCCCGGCGGGACGGTGGCGGCGGCCCGCGGGCGGTGGTGGCGGGAAGGGTCGAGGCGCTGTCGGGGCTCGGGGCGGAGGCTGAGGCCGTGGGGCCCCGCGGGGCCCGGGCGTGGCTCGCATCCCCGGCGCACTGCGGGGCCGGTCTCTGCGCCGTCAGAGGGCATCCGCTGTTTTTTCTCCCTTGATCATTGCTTTATATGCATGAGTGACATGTAGCTAACGCAGTTTTTGAGTGTCTTAAAGCTTAAAGACGTTTCAGGGTTATCTTTCCCCTCAGTCTTTATTTTATTAGTGCTTTGGTAGATTGCATCTTATTTCCATCATACTCTAAGATTCTGTCTTGTTGGAGGAATTGTCTTGCTGGACTGTTCACTGTGGTCCCAGGGACGGCTGTGGACGGGGTTCTGTTGTGGTATGGTCTCTCCCTGTCTGTAGAGCAGCTTCATGGACCAGAGTGAGGGAGGACTAGCCACACAGTGAGCTGCTTCAGGGATGACACAAGGCAGGATAGGTCTGCCATAACATTTTTCTCCTCTGTTATCTGTATTTTAGTAGCATCCAGAGGTCTTGGCAATAAATTAGTCTTTGTATATTAGACACAGTATTGTTTAGAAGTAAGGGGGAAGAAGGTGCTGAGATGATAGTTCTTCCCTTGTGGCAGTTTCTGATAGTTTCTGACCAAAAGACAAAGGAGAGCTGATCAACTGCATCAGGACCTTAAGGGAATCTTTGTTCTAATAAGCAGTTAGTACACTTTGAGAAATAAAGTAACAACCTTCTGACTCACCTTCACTCTTCTCCTCAGCTCCCCACTTCCAAGGCACATTGGTTTGAAGTAACAGTCATAACTATTGGCCAAACTGTGTTATTCAGAGATAATTCTGTGACTGTTTTCTTCCCAAGCATCAGCATTACTGAAGAACAGATGGACAGTGCAATTTAAGAAAGGGTGGGTGTAAAAATGTCAAATATTGTCCAATTTCTTCACTTCAGCATCTTTTCCAGCTATCTCTGTTGGCAGGCCGCTTTGTTCATGAGGAGTATTTAATTCCCTTTTTCAAGGGATGGCTTCAGGAGTGGTAGATCTGATTATGACCATCTGGCCTCTGAAAGGCCTTCTTTGAAGGGGCCACTCTTGCTTCCTGCACAGCAGGATGATCATCTTCACTTGGCACTTCACTGAACTGGTGTGCCAACCTACATCCTTATCCATTGTCTGAATCTTTGAAATGGTGACAGATCAGGCTGTGAACCAAAGGATTTCACTCTGATTCTGCAGTCACATGCCAGGAACCTAAGAATTCCCACTGCAGAGGAAAAACATGCTGTTTGCAACATGAATTGTAACTGCCACAGTAGAAATAAGTTCTACAGTTGGCATTTTCTGACTAGAAACCTGCTGAAATTCTGCCAAATGTAAACTGGCAGTAGAAGTGAATCACTCAGAGCTGGAAACCTGGATTTCAGTCTTTCCTCTTACATGGAATAAGATGTCCAGCAAGTTAGAGCTTTCTCCACTATGAAATGGGAGAATGACCTCTTCTTAAAATGGACCAGTATTTGCAAATTGAACGACATGAAAAATGAGAATAGTTAAAATGACAGCAATCTTGAGGCCTGTCAACAGTCAGCATATTATGATGTTGTAGACAGCCTCACTCTTGTTTGAGGGAGTTCAAGCAATGTGGAAATGATGATCCCTACTGAAGTGTTAGCTGCTGTAGAGGGCTCATGTGAAGGTAGAACAGGCTGCTGAGCAGTGAACATACAAAGGATGAAAAGGCTAGGGTTTGTTTTGTGTCTGTTCTGTTGGCCATGGTACCGTGTGTGCATAAAAAAACCAAACAAAAGCAAAGAACAAAAATCAACAAAAACAAAAAAAAAAAAAACCCAAAGGATTTTTTTTAGTTGATAAATCTCTTGCCCTGACTGATATAAAAAAATATGTTTTTCCAGACTTCTTTCTATACTTTGGTTCAGAAGAATACAAGAGTGGCTACAGGGCCACCGTTTCCAGGTGGAGCTTTGTAGGCTGTGACATTGTGAATCTATGGGATATCTGAACAACACTTTTCCCAAAATACTGTCTAATAAATACTGGTTTTATTTTCTATTACTGTGTTACTTTTGTCCAGTTTTGAAGCAATATCCAGAAGACTAGGTCTGGTATTGGGGAGAAAGGCCAAATCTTTTAAGCTAATTACCTCAGCAGGAAAAAAAAGCATTTACAAGGGCATAAAGAATGAGATGGAAAACTGATGAGTCACATGGTCCCTTATCTAGGCTTTGCATTTGCAAAGAGCTTGAATATTTACCCTTATTGTAGTATAGTCTGCAATCTCATGGTAGAGGATTCTAATCAGCAAGGCTCATGTGCCATGGAGTGATAAAAGTGAAATTGTGGCAAATTTGTAGAGATTACAAGTAAATTCAGACTAGCTGTAGGGAAGAAAATGTTGAATAAATTGTTGCAAGTATGAGAACAAGTGAGATAATTCCACTCTTCCCTTTCTTGCTCTGAAAGAGCACCTATTCTTCCTGCATCCTAGAGGATGTAGCAGTACCTCAAATAGCTCTTAGTGCTGCAGTAGGACACGATGACCATGACACAGCAGCTAGTCAGCAGGATTTGCCCTGCAGAGTGCCACCTTGTTCCTGTCAGGGTCAGAATGCTCATAAGTACTGCATTAAGATTCTCTTACACTGGACATTTGATTAAACAATTATGCTCTCTTGGAGTGTAGGATAGGAAAACAGTTTGCCCATCTTCTTGCTCCATGTGTTTTGTTTGTTTGTATCCCATGTCCAAATTGAAAGGTGCAGTGCTGGTAAGTTGTTTGTTTTTCTGGGGTTTTTTTCTCTTTTTTTTTTTCTTTTTTTTTTTTTTTTCCCTGAAGCTCAGATGATTTAATGAGGGGTTTTTGTGCAGTCTGAAGTGAATACTGTTAGTAAATAAGCATAAATAAGCTTTGTTACTCCACTGTGTCAGCTGTCACCAGAAAAAGAAACTAAGCACAAAGTTTTTTTTAGCTGCTGTAGATTCTACAGGCCTTGAGACTATTGAGCTGTGTGATGCAATGCTTACTGTGTCTTGGTATGTGTGGAAAGCTGGAGCGTGTATCCTTAAGGATCCTCTCCCACCACTGGCCAACAAAAGCTGTTGCACAACATGGAGAGTTAAAACTGCAGTAAATGGGAATGATATCTCCATGGAAAATTAGCATGGTTACCTTAAAAGAAAGTACATAATAGAGGCAATAAAACTTTGTATTTTATGCAAGAGAGATGGTGAAAGAACTCTTATTGAGGACTTCATCAATAAATACTGGAGCTGAAATTCTTGTTTCAGTTAACCTTAGAAGTCTGTGGCTTTGGCCTTCAACATCTGAACATCAGCAGGCATCAGCACCAAATGCTGGAGTAGGGATTCGTAGTGATATCCTGCTTTTGTTCATTGTGGCACAGCGCAGAGTCACACCATCTAGGAAAGGTTGCTCCCTACTGGGATGTGAAAATCTGTGGTCTATAGTGTTTGGTGTCCTCCAGAATGTACACCTGCTCACATTGGGGTCTGAAGGTGACTTCTCCAGTACGGCTTGGTGCCACTTGCTCTGGGAGCAGAAGCATCTTCCTGCTGTGATATGAAGACAACTAGCTGGCAAAGATTATAAAGATTAAAGAACAGACTCAAATGGTCTCAGTGGGATCAGTGTCTTTGAAGGAGTGATAAGGCAAGGCAAGTTGGAGGAGTGGGGGGCTTTTGTGGCTTGGAGGATGCATAGGCTGTAAGGGCAAAGAAGCTAATGTCTCTATCTCTAAGATTTTCAGTAGCCCATCACTACCGGTGACCAGTGCTGGAGAGTGCCGATGTAAAACTAACATAATGTATTTGTTTGGTTAAGCAGTAGTGTAATTCATTTGGCCTCATCTCTTGTTGGTTTCCCTTGCATGAAGTCCAAGTTGAATGGAGACTTGCTCACTGCATGTCCTTCATGGAACACTTCATTTCTCCAGGAAGAAATGTCTTATGCAAGGTAAGTATCTTATAGTCCTCTGCTTCTGAAGACCTTCTCCATCCTAAGTATGCTCATCTAGTAGACTATCCCTGGTCTTTGTGTGTCCTGCTCACCTTTCTTTCTCCACCTCTGTTTCTGGAATAGATGTAATGACAAGGACAGCTTATTATTCCTTTTTTTTTTTTTTTTTTTCTTTTCAGGAATTCGTTCCTGGAACATTAATACTCTGCACTGTGATCTGAATCATCAACTGCGGCTCTTTGTAAATCGACATCTGGCTCAGTTTTCTTCTGAAGTCAAAGGTCAGCTTTTTGGTTTATATACATTAACTTTTAACTCTTGTTTCGAGTCTGGAAAAAAAAAACAAACCAACAACAAAGAATAAAACTGATTGATTGTGATTCAATTAGCAACTTGTTTGCCCAGGATTCTGCAGAGCTGAATGTGAAAGATAACAATTTTAATGGTATGTTGGATGCAATGAATTTACCTTAAAATTACAGATCTTACTACTGAGAATAGAGTTGAATAGAAATATGTGCTGCTTTAAAGCCTATTAAACTAGTTAGAAGTTAGAATTCATCCATCTATCTGTCTATCTTCTGTATCTTATTCAGATGGCACAAAATTGTTTACTTCATAAGCTATTTATTATTGACCCCTTCTTCTGAGGTTTTAGAATATGTTTTCATATGCACAAAAGGTGTTGCAAGTAGTGTGTAAGAGTAGCCAAATGACCTTTTGGATTGGTCTTTTTGAAGCTCCCTTTCCTGAGAACAGTGAATGAGCATTATGAAAATGGCACTAACCATTAGAAATTCGGCTTGCTTAGCTTGTGAAAAGCTTGAACTCTGTTTATAATACTTTTATCTAACATATGTCAACTTACTATAAGAAGCACAGATGACACTTATGATGTTACTATAAGATATCACAGATGACAAAACCTAGTTTATATAAGACCATCTTATAGTTCACAAGTGAACTACCTTATAAAACACAAGAGTGTATTTTACACTCTTGTCAAACCTTCTGAATTTTTTCCATTGGGGAAGCTGTTCTCCTAATGCACACTATTCTCCAGATGAATGTACATAAAACTAGAGCTTTTTAATTGTTGTTTGGCTCTATACTTCATTTACTCTCTTGTTCCTACTGTGGGCAAAGGCAAGAGTGTCTGCAACTGATTTTCCTCTTAGCATTCATAGCTTGGTGCTAGATTCTCTGAGCACAAGGCTGTCCTAGAGCTCTCCTGAAATCTCTCCCAGCTGATGTTGTTTTGATTCCATACTACTTGAAAGGCCCTAGTCTGGCTTGTGTGGGGAACATGTACCTCCACACTGGTATGCTGAGTAGGATATCTGAAGGTTAAAACTTTTTTTTCAGAGGTGCATTAATTGGAGAGTATAATTCCCTTAAAGGCTGATGTTAGTAGTCTGATTAGGGAGAAGTCAGCTGCAGCACAGCAGTTACTGTAAAGCCAGAGCAGTTGTTTGAGTTTCTCACTTGACAGATTTGTAGTAACCAGTAAATGTTTGACACTACTAGCAAGATACAAGAGATGGAGACTGGTAACACAATATGATTAAGTAAAGCTGTCCACCAGAATATTCCAAGACTTTCCTGTTTGCAATTTCTCACTTGGTTACAATAGTTATTGCCAACCTGTATTTGTAGGATGTTAATGCATAGTGTTTGCAGCTGAAATTTAAATGTAAATGCAGTGTTCTGTGGGAACAGAGATGGCACAGTTATCCCTCAGACAAGATTTTAGTGTGCTTATAGATGATGAGGAACAAGTGAGTCTCAAATGCAGAACAGTCAAGAAGAGAAACAAGCTCTGTCATGAGGTTAATAGTAAAGTGAGACTGAATGCATCTTATGGAAGTTGATTTCTTGTTGGGCTTTTGAGTTTCTTTTTTCCGCACATTGACTTGCTGGCTGTCTTCTGAGTACCACAGACAGCATGGCCCTCGCTGTAGGGGTAATCTCACAGCAAGGGAGGCACAGCAAGACATCAAGTGTGGATGTACTTGGAGATTCTGGAACTAGTAAATTGTCTGAAGGAAGGAGAATGTGACATGGGGAGAAAAAAATGAACAGAAATGTGCCCTCCTGTATGCTAAGGGCAGTCCCAGGTGCGCTTCTGCGCAGCTCTTGGTTGCCACTGGCTGCCAAAGTAGTTTAAGATTATGGGCAATGTCTCCTTGCACTGGATGTTAAGAGTTCTTTAAAACCAGGAAGGAATGTCTCTTTCAAAAAAAAAGTGACATGGTTTGATGTGAAATGCTTAAAATAATTTTTTCTCAGCACAAGGGAAGTATGCTTTCCGATATCTGTCGATTTTGATGTTCAGAGAAAACCACTTTTTCTGAAAACAGGTAACTCCATGAATATTAGCAGCTGCTTTCATTCTGACTATGGGAGTTTTAAATACCTCAACAACCATCCCAGTGGTTGTTTCTCTCAAGTTGTACTTTGTCCTTCAAAAAGCTTTTTAAAAATAACTAATGACATAATTGAAAATCAAGCTATTAAAAACACCATGCAGCTTGAATTTGATGGAACAAATTCTTGAAATAATCAGACGTTGATGATATACTTTTCTTGTCTCTGTAAAAGGAATATGAGAAATATTAAACATTTTCAAGTATTAGCTTGTGTTTTCCTTTGCAAACTTAATGTTTTACACTGAAAGCCATCAGTAGCAGTTGAATAACTAGCTGCCTTGTCAGCAGATGGCCCTCTGAAGCCTTTCATATTCAGCCTAACATTCCTTCTCCACATCCTACTGATGCCTTTGTTTTACACTTTGTGTCAATTGAGGATAAAGATCTGCCACAGTTCCCTGAGAATGTGGTGCAGTTGTGCTACAGTTCCTGAAGGCAGCTGTCTGTTGGATGAGCACTCCTAGCAGGCTTTTAACTCAGACTAGAAGAAGAATTTGGTTTTACTGCCTTTCTGGAACATACAGACAGCTACAAAGAGGATGGGGGCTTTCCCTTCACAAGGGGCAGCAAGTGCAAGTTGCATTAGAAGAGTATTGAAGTCAGGTAAGAATTTTTATTTTTTTTTTTACTGTGAGAAAAATCAGTCACAGGGAAAAACCTCCCAGGGACATGGTAGAGTCCCATAATTGAAGGTTTTCAAGATGTAATTGGACAGGGTGCTAGATGTATAATCTCTGTTTTGTTTCCCATGAAGTTTAACCAGATAATCTTTTGAGGCCCCTTCAAACCTTGGCTGTTCTGTGCTTCTATGTATTCAGCTTTGCTACAGGGAAAGGACAGGGACTTTTAGTCCTGGTACAAACCAGGTTGTTAAGTTACAAAACTAATAAGAAAAGGCAAATGCACAAGTCTACCATGCACATCTTTATCTCAGAGTCTAGATTTGATCTTCCTTTTGCATTAGTATTCCATAGGTCAATGTTTTCACTTGTGCAAGTGATACAATTTCTTCATGGAACTTGGAATGGCTTGGAGTGTCAGCTTGTGCCATATGCTTTTTCCAACTGCACTGCTTAGTTGGTCCTCAGTGGTGAGTCTCAAGTGCATGGCAGTAAAAGAAGCTGCCTTGTTTATTCAAATTATAGCTTCTAGATAGTACAGATGATAAATTTGTGTGTTCAAGCAGAAGCTGTTCTAGACACAGGCAAAAGACCAATTGCTTGTGAAAATTAGATTACAGTGAAAGTGTATATTCCCCACAGCTGTGGCCTCTCGCTAGAGAGATTTCTGTAACGTAGGTCATTGAGTGATGGATTTTGTTCAGGTCTTGGCTGTTTTAATGAAAGTACTGCTATATCCTAAATTTGCATGTTCAGGAAGCAGAAAAGTCAGTGGCTAACACTACTTCCCCCCCCCCCCCCCCCAGATGCAACAATTATTGTTTGGACTTTTGATGCAATTTCTAGTGCTTGAGCAATTAATTGTCCTATACCATTTGTCTGCCAACATTCTTTTGACCAGAGAAATACAAAAGCAAGCACTTGTCAGCTTCTGTGCTTCCTCCCTGTGTGCTTGAGGGCTGTGTTTACTTTCATAGTAACCACACAGAGCTTGACCTCAAAGATCCCATGAGTTGCAATCTACTAAGATAGCTTCCCAGGCTGTAAGCACAGCCCATGTTTCTTGTTGGTACATGTGGCTGCAATAATCCCAAGCGTTGCTCTTTCCAGCTGATTCCTACCACAAACATCCTTAGATTTTTCTCCCAGATAACTGGAAAAGAATATCTCTGTAGGACTTGCAAGCACCCCCAGGATCTACCAGTTAGACATACTTTAATCAGTTGCTCATGTGTTCTGTAGGAATACATCTTCTCTAAGAGTGCTGTATGTTAGGGTGGGTATTGGTACTGGTTCAAGCCAAAGGTACACGCAGCACAGCAACAAAAAAATGGATCCATGGGCAGGAGTGTAAGATGAGTACATAAAATACTTCTTCCCTGTACTGTCCTGGCTCATATCTCTTTTCAGGCCATGGAGAGGTGTTTTCTACTTGTTTACTAACAGCACTTTTCAACTCCCAGAAAGTGCTTTTTCAGTTTTTCCCTGCAAGCAGAGGAAGCACGGAATAGAGCGGTTCATTGACCTGTCACAGGAAGAAACCTGCAACCGTATCTTATTTGCTTGGATTCTTATTCCTGCCTGGTCTCATTTTGATATACCTTCCTATATTGCACAGTCCTGTCCAATCTGATTGTGTTATAGGTCTGGCATATTTGCCTTCTCATGATTTCCTCAGATTGCAGAGGCCAGACTTATCTAAGGGATAAGTCCGGGAATCTATCCCAGATATTTCATTTTATATTTTATATTAATGCCTTCCAGATGGCATTAATGCCTTCCATTCTTTGGAATGCTGGGAACAGAAGTATGTAGTGTTCAAAGTGGAGTAGAGCCATTTACACAGTGGCACAAGGGTTTTTTCTTTGTTTCCTGATTTCTGATATCTATTGCTTTCTGACTGCTGCTGAGCAGTGACCTGACTCATGAGTAGAACTGAGCTTATCATAACCTCAAGATATCCTAGTGGTAAGAGTTAGCTCTGGTTAGCAATAGTTAGTGTAACTTTATATGTGATTTATACTGATAAATAAAGGAGCAAATGAAACTCAACATTGTGAAGTTTCCCTGGCAGTTCATCTGCAGGCCATACTTGGTACTATCCATAAGCTTTGCCACCAGTCTGCTTTCTTCCTTTTCAGGTAGTCTGTGACTACATAGTGAGCAGCACAAGTCACAGTGTAGGCTTATATGACATGACTTCTAAAATAATGGTTGCACTATATCAATACAACCTTTGAGATTTTGACAAGCTTATTTGTTTTTTATTAAGAAGGAGGGTCATCTTTTCTGTAAAGCCATGCTGATTGACATTAATTTAGTATTCTATTTGAATCTTTACTGCTGATAGGTTTTCCAGTCTCCTAAGACTTAAATGCCAGAGTAGTGGAGCTCATATTGGAAGCTGAGAGCTTCTTAGTCAATCTTAGATCTTGTGCAAGAAATTATATTTTGCATAGGCTTGGTCTGAATGCTGTGGTCTCCCGCCATTGTTACTGTTAAAATTTCATTATCTCCAAAATATATTTTAATTTCTTTCAACTACAGAAAAGAAATATTTACTGAATGTTTCTGGCTCTATTTGACATGCAGAGCTTAGTTTTAAAATGAGATAGCATTAAAACATTTGCCAAATTTGGTAAAAACAGTGTTTTTATATATGGTCTTACATGGTTTTGCCTTGGTGCTAAGAGACCTCCTCTGGACATTACACATCCTCAGAGTTCTCTTTTCTTTTAAGAAACTGAACAGAATTTCCCCATCAATATTCAGCAGAGGAGCTAACAGAACCAGAGCAGCTGTGAAAAATTGATTCCTTCATGGGAATGATGCTTCCCATGAGTAGATGGGAAGATGGGCTTCATATCAGGCATCTGATGCCAGTATACTGATGCTGCTTTGGCAGGCCAGGGAGTTGTCCGTCTTCATCTCAGTTTGCCTGTGGTATTTCAAACTGTTCCTTTGTTCCTGCCATGTCTTTTGAGGTTCTCACTGTGACACCCGAAAGGCTGTGGTGTAAAAATAAGAAACCAAAGCCCCAGTGAGCTGTTTTGAACTGCAGCTCAGCATAGGCTCAGCAAACACCCAGTTTGTTTCTTTTGTGTCATTCTGCCTGAACATTGTTACTGACTGAAGGGGATGGGGGGGCAGAGGGGGGCTAAAATTAATGTAAGTTTGGGAAGGTTTTTCCTGTGTTTTCTGCATTTTATCTCCACAGATAATTAACTTTCCAATTTTGTGAGTTTCTTAGCTCAAAACTCCTAGAGTTGAAATCACCCCAGTTGTGAATTCACTGGTTGCATTTCCAAAGTTAGAACTTGCCTTACTAAATTGTTACTCTTGCTTCTGAAACCAGATGCTGTGGTTAAATGTTCCTGGCAGTTCATGGAATTCAAAATGTTGAAATGTATATGGAGGCAAAAAATAACTGGGTTTATCCTGGAACAATCTTTCTTATCCTTTGAGGACAGAGGAGGGAGTGCATTGAGCTGAGCCTGTCCTGCTGTGCTGTCTGTCATATAGCATATTCGAGGGGTCAAGATCTGTTTGAATGGACCTTGAGGGCAGATTTCTAAGAGACTGAATGAGAGATGTGGGACTCCAGGCAGCTCTCCAAAATGCAGTTTATTACATCCAAGATGTTACGGCAGTCCAGGGTCATGGGCCCCAGAGCCTGTGCCTACAGCTGTCAGCTCCAGCTCCAGGCAGGCCTGGAGACCCTGAGTTTAGGTTACAAAAGCATTATATACTTTTCTTTGCTGAGCATCTTAATACAGTAGAACCAATCTATACCTTAACTTTTATCTTTAGCCTATCATAACTACTATAATTACCATATTCATGTTACTGTTCTCCAATCACTAAAAGTTAGTGCATTACAGTTTAAGCTAGAAGCTGTTTTTCAGTTTTCTTGCAGTGGAAAATTCTGAGACCTTTTTTCTGCTTGCAACATCTGCTGATTTGTTTGCCTGTGTTATCTTTCTGCTTGGTAAAAACATCTTGTTTGAGGTGGGTTTATCCTTTGCTCTAAGTCATGAAAACCCCTTCTAACTCACACACCCTTTGCCTCCTTGGTTATCCAGTGAGACTGGCTCAGCAATTCTTTTCTATATCAAAACTTGCTTTCATCTCTATTCCTTCTTCAGAATCTACATTCAAAAATCTTTCTGCTAAGCATACATATCTGTGAGACTTTTGTGTCAAACTTTCATCCTCCCCAACAAGATTAACCCTTGAATTTGATAGAAGAGGAAAATAATGATGAGATCTTTGAGAAAGGATTGGGCCTTTCTTCAGGACATAATATAAAACAAGCATATATTGCCACGTCTGGGGTCACCATTTATTACCGTGGGTCTTCTGGGCAGTCTGGACTTGGTGAAGCGAAGGAGAGATCTTGACTCCATTTCAGAAGGCTGGTTTATTATATTATGATATATATTACATTAAAAAAGACCACACTATAACTATACTACAAAGAACAGAGAGAAAAGAATCATCAGAAGGCGAGACAGGAATAGAAAGGAGTGAATAACAAAGTTCTGTGACTCCCAGAGAGCCCGAGAGCTGCTGCCCCCTGGATTGGTCAGCAAGCAGAAACATCCCACACTGACCCATCAAGGAAGCACCTGCTGCATTCCACAGCAGCAGATCACAAATTGTTTACACTTGAAGCTGAGGCCTTTTCAGCTTCTCAGGAGAAGAAAATCCTAGCAAAGGGATTTTCACAAAATATCACAACCACAAGCATATTTTGGTTGTTTTTGGTTTTTTTTTAGTACTTTCTGTCTTGGTAGGTGTGACTGGTTTTTCCCTTGTTACCTTTTAAAATTTACCTTTTCTTTGTTACCTTTTAAAAAAAAATATTGAGCCTGAGCTGTGCTTAAGGTAGTAGCTTGGAAATAACTCAGCAGTTCTGATTTCTCTGGCCTTTATTAAATGGCTTTGGTGGAATACATTCTGAATTTATTTTAAACAGTGGAGTTTGCTCCCATGATGTTGGTCCTCATCTGTAGAACTTTTTAGGATGGTCAAGTTGGATGACACCTGAATTTCTGATGGTTTAAAAAAAAAGGAAAAATATCTCTGAACAACACAATAGGACAAGGACATATGTGTCTTTCAGATGACCTGATTGCAGTGTTTCACTCACATTTTTGTAAACTAAGGCCTATTCTGGATTTTGTCTGCCTTCACTTTGACAGTAGCTAATGTGGAAATTGGCAATGACTATTTACAATGTTATGTGCCTTCAGGTAAGTGAATGGTTTGAGTTTGACTTAATCCTACTTCTTTGCCTCTGAAATTTTAGTGAGTACTAATGGTCCTGTAGAAAAATCTGCAGTAGACAGACTTCTAGAAAGAAAATTCTCCTGGGATCACTGTTCTAAAGATGGCATTTGCTTGCATTTTTATTCCTATTTCATGGGGATGAATAATTCAAAGTGATTGATTTCCCTTCCTCCCCTCACCACACCCCTACCCACTATTTGTTTTCTTTCTCTGGTTTCATCTGTGCAGTGCTGATCTTACCATACAGGAGAGCATAGACCCAGGAGGGAATAGTGCCTGAAGTGGATGTCCTGTTTGATCCATGTCTGAAGAATATATGCATATTTCTCATATTTTTCCTTTTTCTTGACTAAGCAGATTATAAGCAGAAAGTGTCTAGAAACCATGACATCCTAAGCATGCACACAATTTACTAGCACTAGTTCAGAGGGACTAACATTTTAGCTCTTCAAATTTCAAATATGCCTGAAAGAGCAATTTCTGTTCTGTAATAATAGCATATGGTTATTTCTGTGGTGTCTTTGCATGTAGTAGCAACTAGATCCTGTCACTGTTAGTTTTTCCCAGAATTTTCAGCTTGCCTTCAAACCTGGATTCATTTTGAGAGAAGCTTCCAAACAATGCCTGTTAAAACTGCCCAAATCTGACAGGTAATGGGTTCTCCAGCCTCACAAAATGTGTCAGAGCTGTTTTGTATTGCTTACATAAAATGTCTGCATGTCTACATCTTGGTTTCCAATTTTAAATGTTACGCAAAAAAATGAAGCACCTCTGGTAGTTTTATGAACCCGTGGTATGGGTTAGTAAAAAATATGCCTCTTTTTAAGCAAGTCATCTCTAGTCAATGTCACAGCCATGTAAACATGGAATTATATACAGAGTGTTGTCAACCTTCCCAAATGTATGTTGTCTTGGCAATTTTACTTGTGCCACTGCCAGTTCCAAATTCTACTCTACCCTCTCTGCAGCCTTCCTTTTGGTTTCTCTGCCAGGCGTAGCTCCTGCCTGCCATTTGCAACACCTTCATTGTGATGCCTGATGCCTATTGCCTCTCTCTCAAGATTGTGCTGTGATTTTTTTGTCAGAGCTGTCCTACCAGCTCCTTGTCTGTAGAGCATTGTGGCATTTGCTACCCCAATAACAGACAGGGCACCTGCTGTTATTGGTGCCTCTGGAATGATGCTACTCTCCATAAGGGTGTCAGCAGCCTTTGCCACCCCTGTTCAGGCCTTGAAGACAGAGTTAAAAGAGCAAGTTCCCAGGAATCCATTTTTGGGGCAGCTGGTACCTTTTCCAACAGGTTACTGTCTGGTTCAGGGCAAGAATGGGATCTGAGGCAGTTAAACATGTCTGGAAGGAGAAAACCCTCTGCATAAAGAGGAATCTTGCACTAGGATTTGGCTCATGTAGCTTCTCTCATATTGCCTTGGTGGCATTTCTTTCTTACTTTCAGTGACCGACCTGGCTTGTCCCTTCTCCTTTGCTCTCTGTCTCTGAGGGGAAATGTGGGAAGCTTTGTGTCTAGGGGTGCCTTTATGTTGGCTGAGAAGAAAAGCCAACTCCAGTGCTGGCAGAAGGCATGATAGATGTATGCTGCTTCTTGGAAATGCTCTGGGAGAAGGCTATTCTTTGAGCTCAGTGTAATTAGGAAAACACTAGGGTTTTATCCCAGTGTCACTAAGAAATCACTGGGATTTGATCACTGGTCCCCCTCCCTCTTCTGCATCCCTTGGGTTCTAAGGAGCTGTGTAGCACTCGCACAGGAACACACTACTGTTCTCACTGTGCTCTGGTATTTGCCTCAGTCACTCTTCTCATGTTACTTCTGGCCTTTTAGTACTGCTTGTGTTTGCTCCAGTTTTACCGCCTTGATTTATAAACCTCTTTATCCTTTCCACTGAGAGTTCTAGACAGGTCATCTTCCGTTGTTTTCCCTAAAGGTTAGCAGTTGCTGAGTTAAATTAGGATCACCATTTTTAAAACCTCATTTTCTGGGGCAAGAAGGACCAGAATGTTGCCTGACAACTCACAGGGTTCATGAATTTGTTTAAAGTAGGAATTGGAAAAGAGGTTGGTAGCAGGTGCTGGCAGTCTCTCTGGGCCTGCATTAGGGATGCTATTACTACAAAAGTAAAACCTTACTTGAAGAAGAAAATGATGCAAAACTAAATGGAATGGATGACTTGGGCTCTCCACCTTTAAACTTGTAAAATTCCACATTAGGGTTGCTAATTCTAAATACCTCAGATAATAAACACTTCTTGGGCCCTGAAGCATCAGAAAGATGAAAACATAATTCTCAAATTAAGGAAGAAAAGCCTAAATATGTAACTGTATTGTTATAGATAACGGTCTCTACTCTAAACCAATCTAAAAGTGCCAATATCACCCAAATCATGGAGGAAGAAAGAAGGACAGGGCCAAATCCCTCCATCTTGGGACCCCAAGCCTCCTTTCTAAAAATCTCAAAATTCTACTTTTCACCCTGTGACCACTACTATTATGCTGCTTAAACTTTTGTGACTTGTAATTCTTCATACAAAGTTGGTAATTTGTTCCATGGGTCAAAATCAAAGTCACAGCTGCCTTTGGCTGCATGCCAGGGCTTCAGAGCCCCCTGCCAGGGGCTTGAGCCATCCTGAGCAGTCAGAGGAACGTCCAGGGTTCTGACAGATAACAATATAATAATAATAATAATAATCTGTACCTGCAAAGGTATGTGAAAGAATAAAATATTTTAGGGATCAAAGGTTACTTTAAATAGAACTATACTGACAACCAAAGGGTTGTCACTACATTTCAGAAATGGTTATTTAAAAATAAGAAAACTTTGGTCAGAATTTAGGTTAACATACAGATTAAAAAGATACATATACCTGTAAATAAGAAAGGAGATAGGAAGACTCATTAAACAGTTGCAGAGAAAGATACAGTATTCAGCAAAAATGAGTGTCCTTTAAATGCATCCTAGTAAAGCCTGTAGAAAAGAGTAAAAATTGCTGTACCTAGGCAGAAATGAAGATAGCCAAGAGGATTTTGGGAGTGATTTACCAAAAACTTGAACAAGTCATTGATTTGTTTGTTTGACTGAAAGCCAATAGCGTGTGAAAGTCAGTAACTGGATAGTCAAAGCAAAGAAATCTTCCAAATGCAAATAAATCCTTGTGCTTCTTGGCAGTTTTTTTCTGTCCTCTGTGCAGTGGTGAGAGCTTAATGCCTCTGCTCTTGGATGTGCTGTGATGGCCTTGTGCAGTGAGAGCTTGAAAGCTGGGATGCAGACTAATGGAGAGGTCAGTAGAACTCTGCCTTTCACACAAAGGTGTGGGGAAATAAATATATTTTAGTCAAATTAATATCTGGGCTATGTCTGGGTCAGGCCATGGTTATTCTTTGTCCCAAGGTTTTCAGAAGATAGTATATTCTTGATTAGAATATATTTTCTTATTAAAGCCTTTGGCCTCTAGTTTTTAAGAAAATCAAATGTTTTTGAGCTTAACATGGTAGACAGCTTGGAGCTTTTGTTCAGAGAAGCATGACCTTTAGACTCATTGTAAGACTTATGCTTTAGCTGTAGTTCTTGATATCTCATATGTCATAAAAACATACAGCCTTCATTTATATAAAACTGTTTTAAACATCATGGTAGAGAAAAACATGGAGATATGACCCTGGTGTTTGAAAATAACAGAAAAACATTTCAAGAATTGACTTTTTATATCTATGCTGGCCTAGGGAAAGACCCTGTCGATAGCTTATTATTATTTATGATCCAGGACATTCCTGTCAGTGTGATACTGGCTAAGGTATGTAGTCATTAAATAAGTGTTCACATTTTTAACAGTTTAATTCCATGTTTAATTCCATATCCTAGTCAGAAAGGAACTACACCTAACATCGCAGGAAGCTTTGTGGCCTTTTCAAAGCCATGAGGATAGGGAACAGCCTAGACAGGGTCTTTGTTTCAAACCATAGTTTGACAAAATGGAAAAAATTGGTTTGAGGTTCTTTAGCATAAATAGGGAAAAACTCCCTGTCTCTTTTCCAATTCATTATGTAAAATAAATCTATCCTTGCATCAGAGAATAATAGTGTCTTTAACCTTTCATGTTTGGGTGGTCCTTGGAATTGTACCTCAAATGAGCCTCATCTTAGTACTGGTCCTGGTGCCTGCTCTGTAAGGTTCCATAACTCTCAGATGAATCTCCTGATCTCCTAAAGGACTGAAGAAATGGAAATTACCTCGATCGTAGCTCTAGGTCTTCCTGGTAGAAGCTCAGTGCCCTTTTTTTAGGAACTGGAAGAGCCTTGAAGATCAGTGAGTGCTTCCCTTACTAGTTCCCTTTTGCTTTTGATGACTATTTGTAGGCTTACTGCTAAATGTTGTTGTCTTTAAAAGCTAAAAAGAAGAGATTATCTGCAGCTGCTACCTGATCATATGAAGGCAGGGTGGCTGCCTCAGAGAACATGTGTGCAGGAGGCTTCTTAGGCCACTTAAATAACAGGTGCATGGTAAAGGCAGCAGCTGCTTTAAGAACCTCTTCAGTTTTGAGAAGTGTTTTTCTGGTTAAACAGTACATATATGCCAAGAACTGTGTTTTGTGAAAACCACCATACCTTGTAAATTACTTTTGCTTTATAAACATCCACTTGCAAAGTAGAAAGATATGCATTCCGGTTTGCTGGGGTGTGAACACGTAACTAGAGAGGGGAAAGTGAGAGGGAAACTAAAGACAGTAGATGCACCTACCTTCACATGTTAATTTCACAGAGATAGCTGTTTCTGATGTAAATTCTCAACAGCAACTGGAAGATGCAAAATTTTTGTGACTTATAAAGAAGTATTTTGAGGCAAAAGAGAAAAGAGCATGACATATTGTTGAAACAATATTGTTTCCTTGTAAAATAAGGTCATGGATGGAAGATAACAAATTGGTCTGTTCATATATTAAAAATGTTTTAATGCACTTAAGGATATCCGGCAAGTTCATGCTTTAAGTTGTACTTGCATGAGTGTTAACAGGAAGGGATTTTGAAACCGTTACTAATATCAGGAAATGTCCTGATTAGACAGTAAAATCTAATTTTGCTGCTTGAAATAGAATATATCAATATTAAAAAAAAGTAATGCAGAAGGAGATCATGCTGCTCCAAATAGCCTGCTAGGGGCTAAATTTGATCACTGTTGTAGTGGGTGTAGAAAAGGAAAAGGCTTGTAGAGTTGTGTGTCACTGTATGAAATGGCCTGGGGTATATGCCCTTTCTGGGTGTGCAATGGGAGCTGCCATTCTGGAGTGCTCTGAAAAATCTGCTGATGGCAGTGCAATTTCCAGTGTGGGTCATTTCTAAACTCAGACTATGTAATCCCCTCCCTTCCCTCCTCCACCATTGGCACTGCTCTCTGAAGTGGCAGACGTGTCTCAGTGTCATGGGTTTATTAGAAAAGACCCCAATAACTGCCCAAGGGATGAAATTGTCCCTGGGCTACCCACCTGGGGCAGTTCTTACACTGAAGTGGATGATGTTAACTCAAATATTAAGAAGCCTAGCTTATATGAAGCAGTAATAGCAAATACATCCTCCTGCTTTGTCTTCAGCACTGCTAAATAGCAGCACCTTTAAGGTAATATCCTTTGCTCACCTTGTGCATCTTTAAACTGAAAAAGGGCACTGCACATTTGGTTTGCAGTCATCTGCATCCCCACCTTTTTACTTGGCTCTTTACTCTGACTCCTTTTTCTCTTTGACTCTGCAAAACTCTTCAACTTGTGTTATACTGGTTATACTGAGATGACAAGTACAATGGGTAGTGATATTGACCCCCTCTGCTTCAAAGAATGTCCATTGTAGTGCACAGGGGACCTGTTGCATGGAGCTATTTTCTTCATAGTTTGTCCTTTGAGAATATTTTAACCTTTGGTCTTTTTTAAATAGGATGCAATGTTACCTGTCCAAAACATACAGAAATCTTAAGATGTTTAATCCAGTGCATTGATTTTTTTCCTCAGGTTTACAGATATTTGCCACTGATTGACATCATCTGAAAGCTACAGAAAGGAAGGTTCTGGTTTGGGGGTTTTTAAACTTTTAAAACTTAATCTGTGATATTTTTATTTCTGAGCATTCCATTGTGTCTGACAGTCCTTCTAAAATCACTGAGGGAGACCTGCTGTGGAGCTGGCAGGACATCTCCAGCTTTCACAATTAGTTCTGGAATCTAGAAGTAAGCCGGCATCATGTGTAAGGCAAGCAGGGCAGTGAGAGTGGTTTCAGTTTTTACTGTTGGGGAAAAAAAATCCCAAAAATCACTATTGCCAACTAGCACAACATGAAGTAATCTGTATATTCCAATGCTGGACTGGAATGCCTGAGACCAGCAAAGCAGAAACAAGGGGGGACAATTATTTGCAAGTGCCTTGGAGCTGATGCTGATTATGAAACAAGTAGCAAGGTTCTCGGAAAACAGTGTAAACATTTATCTGAAAACATGCTAGAAGTAGGTCTCCAGAGGTCGAATATCTGGTATTCTTGCCTCCCTCCTTCGCGTTCATTGTCTGCCCAGTGTGGTCCAAGCTCACCACTGGCCCGGTGCATGAGCAGCCAGGTGCTGGTGTGTGGTGTCAGGCACATCTGTCCCCCCGACTGGCTAGCTGGGGGGGTTCGTGTCGCTCGTTTTTAACTGGAGGAGCAGCTCTGCAGCTGGGGTCCGACGTGAGGTTCCAGTTTGAGACACTTAAGCCGAAGGCGCCCAAGGTGGGATGGGGTGCACCCCTCCGGGAGCCCATGAGGAGAGAGAGGCCCGTGAGGCCTCAGTGATGTGAAAAGCGTTCAGCCATTACCGGCACCCGCGTTGGCTGGGGTCGGACCTGTGTCGGGTATTTCGGAGCGCGGGCCGCGGTTTGACCCTTGTCGCGTGTTTGGCAGCGCGGGACAAGGTCTCGGTCCACGCCGTTGGCCGGAGATCGAGAGCCAGAGGCTCCCCGGGCTGGCCGCGGAGCAGCGCAGCAGGCAAGGCCGCCCGTGGGGATGCGCGGGGCCGCGGCGGGCGCTCCGCGGCGCGCAGAGGGTTAAAGCGCCCTGCGCACGGCGGGGCTGCGGCGGCTCCTCCCCGCCTCCGTGACACGGCAGCCGCTCGCCGCAGCCCGGGCCGTGCCGGCGCATCCTCCGCGCTCCGGGCAGCCGATCGGCGTCGCTTCCCGGCCAGGATGGTAGGTGCATCTTCCTTCCCCACCGGCCTGGGGCGAGCAGCGAAAGGTGCCGGGGCGGCGGTCGGGAGTGAGGATCCCCGGTATCGTGGAGGTTGCGGGATGCAGGCGGTGGCGCTTTGTTCGCGCTCGGATGCTGCTCATTGCTTTGGAAGACGTTGGGAGGACGGGCCCTTCTGGGGAGGTAACGGGGCATATCGGTGACGGCAAGCGGACCTGTCCGGGCTCTGCGCTCCTGTGCGCGATCCCGGTGAGCTGCTGGGGCTGCGCAGCCCTGGCAGAGTCGCAGGTGAGGAAACGCACCTGCGCGGAGCCGTCATAGCGGGTGAGGGTTTATTTCCTTAGAATTTGGGGGGTTGAGGGGCATTATTAATAAGCGAGGAAGGTGGCTGCGGATGGAGCTTGGGGTTTCTATGATCTGCGGATCTTCCCCCTTCTCAGCTGTTTGTGCTCGAGTATAGGAACAAAACCTAAATTCCCCAGCTGCTCAGCTGTTTGCTGCACTTTTGTCCTTAGCTCAAACACAGAGAAGGATGTATGAAGATGGGTTTAGAGAAGAATCTGGAGAAAGTATTCTGCCTGTCAGAAACATAAGGAGTCCTGCAGCATTATGTTTTATCCCAGTATAATCTTCTGACCCTGAAGATGGTGTACTCCTGGAGAATGAAGGAGGTGGTACAAGGCATCTCATAGATGCTGCCTTTGCGAAGGGCTTGGTAAAAGACAGTATTAGCGTCTGTATCACCGTTCAGCTGATGCTGGAATGAGGCTAATGCCAGGCAGGAGGGGGGAGGGTTGTTAAGGTGGACTGTCATGCTATTGATTTGATGGAAGAGAGATACAAGGCCTGTCTTCTTTTGCAATTTCTCTGTCCTTTGGTGCTGTACACCCGCATATAAGTAGTCTTGAAGTAGCTGCAGTCTGACTTCAAGCTTCACAACACTACATTCTTCTAGTACAGGAAACCAAAAAGCATCCAAATGCATCCAGTGAGTGGGAGAGGAAAAAGGGAAGGTTTCCCTAAAATGTGAGTGATGCAGCCTTTCTGTGGCAGCAGAGGGAGAAGATGTGGCCAATCTTGGAGCTGATTTTCATCCTAGTAGGCTATAAGCAGGGACTTTGTGCTTAAGAAATGAGAATAACAGAATGCTTTATTTTTCCTAGCAGTAGTCCTTTGTCATCCCTCACCTTGCTGGACCGCCCTTGTAACACAGAGGGATAAGGGGCCAGCTGTCTCTTTATCATTAGCTCTCCTGCATTACCCGTGGTACTGTGTGATGATGACACCGCTGCAGTCACTGACACATGAGGTTCTATTTTAATAGGGTATCTCTGGCATTCATTAGTGTCGCCATCAGCAAGCTTCTTGTTAAAAGTGTTAAATTATCTGTATGCTAGAACTGAAATGTGTTGAAGTATTTCAAAATATGGCCTTTTATCTCCAGGGTTCAGAACTATAGGAGCAAGAGCATGGTTTGGCACTTTGTACAGACTTGGGTATGTGACCATGAATATCTGTCAGACACTGTTCTTTTGGCTAAGAGAGAAAAAGAGAAGAAGCAAAACCTTGTTAACCAGGGAGGGAGCAATGAAAAGAAGTCAGTAGAGACACCAACAAAAGCTTTCTTAGTATAGAAGAGAGGGGGCTGTGAGGGATCAGACTGGGACTGTCAGTGATTAGGGAGGGGAAAAAGGAGGGAGCTGTAATCACTGTGTCATTGATCATACAGTGAGCTTGGAGGGGAGGAGCATGGCTGCTGCACACTCACACACGCAGGAACACACGCACACACACACTGCGGCAAATTCTGCAGCTGGTGCCTGCTGGCTTGTGACTGCAGAAAAAACAAGCTCCGGTTTAAATTCTCTGATCTCAGAGACGAGGCTGTTTCTATTCCAAGTTGCTCTGGTTCCGCTGTGAAAAGCCCTGCAGGCTGGGCACTGTTCCAGAATGACAGGGATTCCTCTTTCTTCTGATGGGGTAGGGGCCCTTTTGCTGTGTCAGGTCAGTACCCTCTCTGTCTCCTTGATGGCTCCATACTGGTTGGCTGCATCCAGCCTCTGTTTCTGTCCTTACAATTTCTCCAGCAAGTAGTTATTGAGTTGGGACACTTTTTTTTTTTTTTTTCCCTCCTTTCCTTTCGTATGATCTGGCAAGGCCAGGCTGTGAGACCTTCTGCCCTACTCCCATTCTGCAGATAGAGACATGTGTAGCTTTGCAGTAGTTTCTTTCCTGACAGAACATTCCACCTCCTATCATATCCTTTTGCCACTCTTCCTCATTGTCTATCATGCTGGCATACCTGGGTCACATCTTCAGTAGGTGTGGTGGTAAATGGGTGGTAGACTGGATCACAGGAGCACGGTGAGCAATTGCCAGCTCTTTGGTGAAAGCACGGAAGCTGCATGTGTGTGAACAAGAGGTGCAATATGTCTCCAAAGGGCATGGCTGGACACCGGGGAAGCACAGAAGAGTAGTTCGTCAGCATGAGTTTCTGTGGGATGTGGCTTGTGCTCTTTGTACATGTTCAGACACCGACTTTCCTAGGTAACTTCTGGGATGCATCTTGCAAAGGAAGAAGAAACTCGGAAGCAGATGAAGATGCTGTAATACATTCTCGTGATAAGCGTCTGAGTACAGAGATCTTGATGGATGCTGCTTCTAGCAGAGCCCAGGATGCTTGCTACAGGCATTGTTGCAGACTTTCCACTGCTCCTTGATGGGCAGAAGAGTGAGGCCTCCAGTCCTTGAGAGGAGATGCTGTGGGAGCCCAAAGCAGTTCAGGTAGTCTGGTTAGTACACAGAGACCTGACAGCAGTAGCTGGTTTAAAACACAGGGAGTATCTTCCAGCTTGTTAGTTAGGCAAAAGTACGTGGGGAAGAAGGGCAGGTGATAGAGACTCTCCATCAGCCCAGAAACTGTGTATGGAAGGAAGGAGAGCAAGCTATGTGTTAATGAAAGCCTAAAATTTATTCTGGGGAGAATTTACTGAGATGGAAAAAGATTTATTTTTCTTTCCCCCTCAAAAATCATGAGCTTTCTGGATTCCAACACCAGCACAGTAGCTGTTGACAGGAAAGATTAGAAGAAGTATTGAGCTAGCTTGGTTCTAACTTTTTAGTTTGTATTATTTTTTTTCTCCATCCCCTTAGAGGTGCTTGGGTGCACAGCATGAATTCCTCTTACAAATACACCTTCTTTGTTTGCCGTAAACACTTTCCTTCTAAAACATTGAAAATGTTTCAATTAAACATTGAAATTAACAAGCTTCTACCGGTTTTGTGAAAGTTGGTAGAGCAGGCAAGTGATCAGAGTCAGTGCCTTCATGGGAGCAGTGCGCATCTGTTTGTCCCGCGCTCCCGGCTCGCCCGCCAGCTGTCAGCACGTGGCTGTCTCTGAGCATGCTGCCACTTGCACAGTTGGTAGTTTTGGCTCACAAGTGGAGCTGAGAGTATGGCAGTGGACAGCAGGGAATGTGGAGGAAGCTAGGATTATGGTGGTGGAACAGAGCAGGGTGGACACACAAAAAGCAGTCTTCATTAGTTCATGCTTTGCTGTGCCTAAGCTCTGTGGCTTGTTTTTACCTTTGCTTCACACTAAAGAAATGGAGATAAATTTCTACATGTGGTGACTTTAGATCAGTTTTCTTCCTCTCATAGCTTCCTCTCCAGGATCTCAACAGTTAGAATTGATGGCACAATTACTTATTTATCCGGCTCTTCAGGAAGTTTCTGTCCTTCTGATGCTTCATTCACAGATGAACATGAGCACTAATCTCCTTGGCCAGCAGGTTCTTAGTTCTCCTGAGACAGTCCTTGAAGTCTTGCTCGACCGATTTCTCAAATGCATAGAATATTACTGGGTTGGCTTGGTTTTTTGGTTTTATTTTTAATGAGGAATACAATTTTGATAATTTCTGCTTTTCTGAAAAGCAGCATTATCCCAATATCAGTATTTGGAAATATATTAGTGAGCCCTTTCTTTGCTTTTGAAAGTAAAGGTTTGAATATCTCCTCCAAGAAGTTGAAGGCTGAGAATCACCAGCTAAAGGAGACTTGCAAATCACAGAGGGGCGGGATTAAATATGCATGTCCATTATCAATACATAGCTACTGAATAACATTTCAGTAGCTACAAAGTTATTGAATAACATTTGTCTCTCTTTGCACGTGTTACTGTCATTCACGCACCTTCTAGTGAAGCACTGAAGTCTTTGGCAATATGCTAGAACCTACCTTGGGGCTGTAGAAGTTCAGTGCTGTTTTTCACAACATGCTATAGCTACAAACGAATGGTGTTTAAAAAGCATGGCAGCATAACTGGCTTCCTCTATTGACTTTCAAGTTGAGAAATTCAGTTAATTGCTTTTGCACTTTGCTAACCTTTTATTTCACTGAGATATCATCTGTCCATTCTCTATTAAGCTTCAGTGTCAAAATTTTAAGTAATTGAGGAGAAAAACTAGAAGGAGAAGGCCATTAGTATCTCCCTTTTGAAAACTGTTTGGGGAATGTTGGTCTGTCATCAGGCACTCCAGATGTTCTTAGAAGAGAAATGGGCAAGAAGCCAGTGATTTATCTTCTGGGTGACTAGATTTATATTCTGAAAAGCTTGCTAAAAATGGATTAAGAGGGGTAAGTTAAGTTGCAGTACTTAGACAGAAATGCAGACACTACCCAAGCCACGTAAGAAGTCAATGGCCTCCATCAAAAATTACTCCTTTGCACAACAGTAAAGCATTAGAAGGGGTGGCTCTCTGTGCCTTTGACCCATGTAGCATCTTTCTGAAGAATCAGCTTGCAGGCTGATAGGTATAAGCATAATAGGTGTTTTGGCCCACTTCTTGGTTGCTAGACGTGTGAGTTTTATTTGTTATGGCTTTTCTTTCTTGCTGTTGGTCCACACTCAAAGGCAAAGGCCATTGCTGAGCAAGGAAGGCTTCCATGCCTGTATGGCCCTGAGAGAAGCATTTGTGGTGATGGAAGCCTCTCCTGGTCCTTTTTATTCTCCCTGGTTAGTAAGTTCAGTTCCTGATTCCACTGTGTAATCTGCAAGCTGAAAGGGACCTGACTAGATGGGGTGGCACTGGGAAGCAGAGGCTCCTGAGATGAAATAAGACTTAAGTGAGCTCGTTTCAAGCAGACTGGTGAGAGGCCGTGGCTGAGAGGACATAACGAGGGGAAGGTGGCCTGGACTGCTCTGCTAGAAACTTCCTTGGCTGCTTCCAAAGCCGTCTTCCTTCAGCGCTAAATGGACAGGGCCTGTGTTTGCTGGCAGAAGGGACAGGACGCCTTGAAGTTCTCAACTTTGAAATAACTTTTTGTATCATACTCCTGATTGCTGTACTCCACCACAAATCAATCCCAGGAACACAGACCATGCAGAGGATCTATCAAGGGTCAACTAGATCCAAGAGTGCAAAGACAAGGTGCAGCAAAGAAAGCTGTTGGCCAAGGAGAGCTGCTTTTTCTCAAGGGCTAGCAGAAAGCAGTCCTGTGCTTCACCAACCACCTCAGCCACTCAGAGTTCACAGCTGGCTTAATATCTGTATCTTCATGAGGGCTGACATTCAGCAGGTCATCCTAAAAACAAGCAAGGGAAAGAAGAAAAGCTACTTGGAATGAGATTTTTAATAGTATGGAATAGGAATGAGGTTTAAAGAGTCCAAACAGTTGCTGTAAGTCAGAGGCAGGACTCTCTTCTAAAAATTTCGCATCTCAATAGGCAAACAGGAGGAAATCTTAGAGTTATTTCCCTGTGTGTGCAGTCATCCCCCCTTTTATACAATTAAGTTCTCCCTACTTCAGGCAGTTTGTCACATTGACCAGTTGAAGGGAAAAAAAAAAGAGAGAAATAGAACAGATCATCATGAGCTGCTGTGCCTCCAAGTCAGTCAGAGTCAGCATTACCCAGATACTTCTCAACTAAGAGAAACATGCAGTTTTCTTCAGTCTTTGCTATGTTCTGGTTGTAAGAGTATGTGTTCTGGGATGCATATTCTTATTACAATTATGAGGTAATAAGCTGTCCAACTTCATGACTTACAGGAGTCTTCATCTCTGGAACCTGGAGCAGGATATCTGCCTCAGTGCCAATGGGAGTGGTTTTATGGAACTTCTGTTTCAAGGACTGGCAGCAACTCCTAGCTGAAGTCCAGCTGACACAGGAATGGGAAACATTAATTTGGTTTCCAAAGGGACCAGCTGTAATAAGTCTGTCAGGGGTTGGTGGAGTGAGGACACCAGATTAGAGGGTGTCTTAAGTTGTGTTCAGGTTTTCTTTTGTGGATTTAGCTGGAGACATTTAAGAAGTCACAGCTTCAGCTCCTCACAGCTGGAGGCCATGTCTCTGTGCAGGGCTTCATTCCTGATTTATGTGAATGCCACACACTGTTCCTCAGCAGAAGGATACAAGGCCTACATGAGTCAGCAAAGCTGCTGCAGGGAACAGAATATTTTTTGTGGCCAATCTAGCAGCTGGCAAGCTAGATAGAAGTGCTTGCCTTATCAATTATCACAGTGGTGCTGTAACTTCCAGTTGCAAGGCAGTAACTTCTGGAAATACATGAAATTGTTTCCAAAGTGAGTACCTGCATCTTCAATTAGTGGTTCTAAAATGGCTGAGCTATCAAATTGCTCCTTAGCATAAGAGTGAGACAGTATGTGCAATTAGGGAGCAAAGAGATGGTTGCTATGGTTGGCATGGTATAGAAATAGAGGTTGCCTGGGAGAGGAGCATGAAAATATCACAGGGAGGAGGGAAGATGGGAAGCACAGGCAAGTGGTTAGCAGAAATATCTCCTGGGATGTGGCAAGTGCCCACAACCTCCCACACCTTAAGGAATATTTCATTTATTCTCTTGCCCTACTGCTGGTTCACCTTCGTAGTAAATCCCCAGGAGGCAGTCAGTCATTTCATAGAGCCTGCTCTCACCTTAAAGCATGAACAGTTCTCCTGGCATGCAGCAACGGTATGGTAAGGTGAGTTATGAAATATCTCCAGCATTATACGTAAAAGGAAACCTGAAAACACTTTCAGATTCCTCAGCCCTCTTTATCCTGACAGAGTCAGCAATGTTTCTAGAAACCGGATCTTGTTCTCCTTCACTGCTGCCTGGTCCTCCCAGAGATATCTTTCTACTGGCTTACTGCTGTGTTTTTCCTTTCTCTGTCCCTCCTAGTATGGTTGTCAATTAATTTCAGTTTTTCACTCTGTTCCTGTTGAGAATCCTTTTTTAATTTGTGGAGCTGTCTTGCTGATGCTGTCTTCTTTCTGTAGTTTCTTAAACTAAGTTCTCTGATTGCAGAATTCTGCAGCTTTTAAGGGTTTTGCTCTGCCTCTGAGGTGTTCTGAAGTTTGTGCCTTTTCTGTCCCAAATCAGATGCTCTCTTCTTTTCTGGTGTTAGCACCTCACAGCTCCTCTTACACTGAGAGAGTTGGAATGCGGCAGTGTTTTGTGGAAGTGTATCTGTGACTGGCTGTCCTGTTTGTCCTCCTGAGGACAACTGTGCAGGTGTTCTGGTTGGGAGCTTGAGATAAAGCCCTTGGAGGAGCACAGACTGCGTCACCAGCTCTGCTCTGGCTCACCTGATGCTCCAGCACATGCTGTGGGCTTCTCTGCTCGGCCCTTTGTGCTGCACTGCTAAGCTCCCTGTCAGGGCTGGGTGTAATCCCTGTCACCCTTTTGTCCAGGTACAGAACCACACAGCAGGAGATGCTTAGTGGATGTGTGCTCATAGTGTAGAGAGGGTGCTCCTCTACCTTCTACTCAGCTTCAATACAACTGGAATATGAGCAATAGTGGTCAATATACCATGTATACTCCAAATTCCCCATAGTCTGCAGCTGGGATATCAGCTAAAGCCAAAGCCAGTGTCTGGAGATTTGCCCTTGTTAACAGGCACAAGTTGGTGTGGGTGTGCTTTCAGTCCAAAAAGAATGCTTTGCTTCATAAAGATGTTTGAATTATCTTCCTTCTCTCTGCACGCTGCTTTGTACTTTCCTGTGCTTTGTTTATTCAGTTCCTCCGGGTAAGGCACATCTATTGCAAATCCACAGGACTTTATTTCAGTAGTGCTGTGTTTTTAACTGTGTGACTTGGTATCTCAATATGAAAAATCAAACACTATTTTTAAATTTTCATTAAAAATAAAAACTCATGCATATAATAATATATTCCTGCTTAAACACCATTGACTTCCCCTTCTTTTCTAGGTGCAGTTTAAAATCCCTCATTTTATGCCCTGGTTGCATCTGTGGCCTGTTCAGTGATGGTTTCCATTGCTCCACAGACAGTACATGGCTCTGCCCTCGCCCTCCTTGACAGGGGCTCAGGACTTTGCTTGCCTCCCAATTTTCAGATGATTTTCATATTTTTGTTAAAAATCTGTTTCCCTTTACTGGTACAAAATGAGTTTGTCTGAGAAAATCACTAAATATCCCCTTTAACGGGATAGATTTTTTTATTTAGCCATTGACAAATAAATATTTCTCTATTTCTGCAGTGTGTTTGAAGACGTAAAAATAGAAAGTGTATGAAATAAATCTTTACAGTAGACTTTTTTTTTCAGACTATGAGAGGCAGAACACTTGCTGCTGGACCACAAAGCACTGTCTGAAGCCAGTTCCTCATCATTCTCAGATGCTGAATCACACTAGCAAGCTAAAACTACAGCACTTTCCCAATAATCTCACAAAAATAAGTAGCTACTGCAGCTATCACATGTTGTGTCAGGAGGGAAGGAGGCAGTGAGACAGCCCTTTTGTTGTGATCCCTAGTGATCTGGCTAAGCCCTTTGCTCTGCTCATCTCTGGAAAAGCAACAAAAGCTGGATGTGCCCAGAATTTCTGGGACTGCTGCATTGCCTCGGGCTCTGGAAGGCAGTGGTTAGGCATCAGTGTGCACAGCAGTCACCCACCTAGGACTCAGAATGTCTCTTAGCCTTTCCTGGGGGGTTTCTGCCAAGTTCTACCTGTATTCCTCACCTGGTGTTTCTCTCCTTACTTTGCCTGAGTGTCTCCTCTCATCTGGCAAAACACTGCCATTAAATGGTAAGGAGGAACAGAGTGGGACTTGTCCTGTCATTGTGATAAACACATCCAGGTGTATTCCTGGGGTGCGAGAAACTGTGTTTGAGTTCCACATGAGTGGTGAATCCACAGTTGTTGCCTATGTACTGGCTGCCAAAGCAGACTTTGTGTTTATTTTTTAACTCCTGAGCTAAACACACAAGCTGGCAGAGCTTCTAGGTCTCTGTCAGCCAGAGCTGGTCCCATTCTGCCAGCTGTACACTGTTCAGGTTGTCTGCTGAAGGAAGAAGCTGTGTGCTCTTGAGGTGCTGGGAGTGTGATACTGCTTCCAGCACGGGCACATTCACTCCTTTCGCTCACTGCTGGACAGCGTGGGGCAGCCCTGGTCTGGCAGAGGAGTGGGTCCATAGTGCGGTTGGACACGGGACTGCGTATCTGCACAGACAGGATGAGAGGCAGACCCTGCCCAGAGTTCAGTGCAGAACCTTTTCTCCTTTTCCTCTGGCCTTTACAATCTCCCTCCCAAGGAGCTGTGGCTTGCTGTACTTGGTACAGTCCTGGAGTGCTGGTGAATGACTGTGTTGTTTCATTCTCTGAATGGACACCATTTGGGGCTGGATCCTTTTTCTTCCATTGGCACTGAAGAAACTGCAGTTGGAGACTTCACAGCCTCAGAACGAGAGAGTCGGCTATCTCAGTGTTATTATGTAATTTCAGAGTGAAGGAAATGGTAGTTTTTCAGCTTGCACTAGCTTTGCAAATACATGCACTCAAGAGCCCTATGGTTTGACTGTCTTCAGAGGCGGACTTTGTTCAATGAACATCAGGAAGACCACATGATCCCAGGCTCAGCTTTTTGCTGAAGTGTAGCAAAAAGGTACTGAGCCATAGCAATATCTAGGATCTTCTTGTTAGAGTCTTTTCAGCAGTGTCTCCTTGAAGAGGGATGTTCATGTCAGCTAAGACAGCTAGAAGTGAGGTAGAGTCGGTTTTTAATCACTGTGGCTTGTGAGCCTTGATAACATTTTCAGACTCTAAAACTTCTTTATTTTTTATCAATGTATTATAGGTGTTCACTTTACCTGGCCTGATAAGCCTAAATAATTTTAGAGACAAAGGAGGGAGGAAGGGTGTGGGAAGGCCTAAGAGAGGTAATGAGGAATAGAGAATGCACCTTGGGTGGGAAAGGCTGATTTCTGTGTGGTCAGACAAGCAGTCTCCATCCTCTGGATGGCAAAGCTGTGGGAGCTCTGCAGCCCAGATTTGCACCTGCTATCAGACAGGTACACAGACTGGTGAGATCCCTGCCCTGAGTTTTCTTTTATTGGCTAAACAGTCCCACCTGACTTCTCCTCTCATCAAGATGTGCCAGTTCTTAAATCATCTTTTGGCCCCTGTGTTCATTCTGATTTGTTGTACCAGTCAGAGCATCATGACTGGTTTCAGCACAGTCACCTGAAAGATGACCCAGTGTTCTCGCCTAAGGCATCATTTCACAAAGGTGAGAAACTGCATCCTGCTGCCCTGACACTTGATTTCTGATTTCAGCATGGTGAGCTGTGTGGTTCTTCCAGTCCTGATTAACAGAGTAAGATGTCTAAGATTTGATGGTCTGAAAGATTAAAGAAAATAACAAGCAGCATCTTGCATAGCTATCCTTGACAGCTCTTCAGACTAGCCCAGAATTTATTCTGCAGCTACAGGGGCTTTAGGTGTTTCCATTTAAAGCAGCAGAACACAAGGATCTGTGCTGTCAGCATGACCTCCTTTTCTGCATCTACAGCCATCTGTCTGTTTGTAGGATCATCTCTCTCTCTCTCAAGCATCCTGTTTGTCACAGTTAGCCCAGTGCACTGTCCTTTCTTCCAGCCTAGCTGACCTCCACAGAAGAGCCCTCTCTGCCTGACTGCTGAGCACTAAACCCACAGCATCTGCTCCTCTGTTCTCTCCCTCTGTCTCTTTGTAGGTGCAGCCCTGAATGGTTAGTTCATACCCACTCCAGAGCCAGTGTGGCTTTGCTCTTCACTTGCTATCCTCTGCCATAACCAAAGAAATTCTACACTCAAGGGACCATATAATCAGAATATGTTATTTTGAAGGGACCCGTAGGGATCACCAAGTCCAACTCCCTGCTCCTCACAGGTACAGCTAAAATTAAACCATATGACTAAGAGCATCATTCAAATACTCCTTGAACTCTGACAGGCTTGGTGCTGTTGGCAATTCCCCAGGGAACCTGTTCCCGAGGCTGCCCACCCTCTTAGTGAAGAACATTTTCTAATGTCCAGTCTGAACTCTCTTGATGCAACTTCATTCTATTTCCTCATGTACTAGTGCTGGTCACCAGAGAAGGGAGATCAGCAGCTTCTCCTCTGCTGCCCTTCTTGAGAATGCTATGAACAGCAACGAGGGTACCCGCAGCTCTTCTAGTATGTGAGTCATACACAGACTTTAAAAAAAAAAGAATTCTGACTTTTCGTCCCTTCTCTGCACTAGTAATGGAAATCCATCCTGTAGCCCAGCTTAGCTGTTGTTCACCACCTCTGGGATGTTTTGTGTAGTGCCTCCATGGTCAGGAGGAGGCACCCATGGGTGGCTGCCCTGTAGGAAGGAGCTGTATGTGTCTTCTGACGGCCTTTGGGGTGAGGGTGCTGATATTTCTGCACAATGGTAAGTAATGTGATCTGTATGGAGAAGGCAAATGCCCTGTCTCTTTTCTGAAACCTTACTGTGGTTGTGAATGAGGTGCATTTGTGTATTAAATCTTTCCATATGTTTTAATGTTTCCATATCTTATGCAGCAAGCACTTTGTGTGGGTAAAAGGCAAGTAATGCCATGAGTCAAAACTACTTAAAAGACAGACATCAAGTTAGCAAACAAATATATGGTCATCTTTGTGCAGCATTCAGACATAAAGTAAAAGGGCTTCATGTTTTCCACTGCTAAATACAAAGTTGATCAGTACAGGAGTGATGAAGAGACACGGAGGTGGCTAAATTTATAGATGATGCAGTTACTGAGATGTAGAAAAGTCTGTGAGGAACTTCAGCAACTAAATTGCACAGTAATGGTGTCCATTAAATTCATTGTCAAAAAAAAAGCAAAATCAAGCACATTAGAGAAATTAAACCTTCTAGACTCCCTAAAAGAGCTTAATAGTTTCATGGCAGGGTGAAATTTGGATGTCACTGTGTACCCTAACTGAAGATCTTTATTTGGTGCAAAGCTAATCTTAGGTTATATATGATATGATGCATAAAAAAAATAGGGTGGGGAATAATACAGAAAATACAGTAATGACACCCTGTCAATCTTCTGTGCTCGTTCTTGCATACTTCTGTTCTTGCTCATCCCAGTGGCCATAGGGATAGACAACAGCAATTCCTAGGGACTAAAGAAGCTCTCCTCCAAAGAAACAAGTGGTAAAGACCAGGGACTTTCTGCCTTGGTGGGGACATGATGGATGGGAATATTTCCTGGAAGTGCATGTGCACAAGGATCATTGCAGAAATCAGAATGTGCCTGAACACAGAGTGATGGTTCATACAAAATGAGAAATGCAATGCTACTCACAGTTTGCAGTTCAGCCTGGAGTTCTTGTGCTGTTCTGCTTTGCCTCTGAATTTAGTTTAAAAAGTTTGGGGTATTGGTGTGCATGGATCCATTGGTATGCAGTGAGTCCATGTTTCTGGAAATGGCTTATCTGTATAGCTGTGCTCCTGTATCCTCCTGAGAATCAACTGCTGCAACTGAACAGAGAGAATCTACCCCGCTGCATGCCAGGAGCAAAGCTATGGAGGGCTGCAGTGCTTCACAACATTACAGAATTGGTTAACTGTGGGTTGGAAGGGGCTTTTTGGGATTGTCTAGTCCAATCACATTTGTTCAAGAAGGGTAAGCAAAAGCAGATGTCCCAGGCCTGTATCCAGTTGTGGTTTTAGTATCTCTGGAGATGGATATTCCACAACCTCTTCATACAACCTATTTCAGTATTTGACCACTCTCACAGTAAAAACAGTGTTTTCTTGTGTTTAGATGAAAATACCCGTGTCTTAATTTGTGCCTCACATCCGGTCACTGAGCGCTACTGAGAGTGCCTATCTGACTTCCTCTTCTTCATTCCCTCCCATCAGCTATTTATTTATTCATACTGAAAATATCCCCCCCTCCCCCAGCCTCACCTTGTATGAAAACAATTTAGTCCCTTAATCATCCTCACAGCTCTCACAAGACTCAGTCCTTCCCCATCTTCCAGCATCTGCTGGCCCTGCAGCTTGAGCCTTCTCTTTCTTCCCCACGTGCAGGGGACATTCCCTGCTGGGGTGAGGGGCTGCCAGCAGAATGCTAACAGCCAGGCTTTGTTCACAGCCTCAGCAGGGACAGCTCAGCTGCCTGGGCTGGGACCATGGGATGGCAGTGAGAAGCAGTGTTTTCATGCCTGTTAGTGCTGCAGATGGGCTTGGCACTGTCACCAGTGCTGCCCGGCCGGCAACCCACAGGCTGGCCTTCCCCCCGCAGCACCTGGGCAGATGCCCACAGGCCTGGAAAGATGCCCACAGGTGGCCACAGTGATCACACTGTGCCCAAGAGCCCTCCCTGGCATGTGGCACAAGGATGAGGCTGCTGGTGTTGGTGCTGGGCACCACACAGTGTTCCCCAAGTGATGTGGGTAACCACTGCTGAAGTTATCTCTGGGATGTGCAGGCACCAAGGTGGCAGAGGCTTGTGTCACTTTGTCCCAGTAGTAATGTTGACAAATGGGGGCAGATCACTTCTCTTCTGGATGCCCCAAGCAGCAGGACTGGAGGTCCTGGCATGGGGGAGCTGTGCGGATGCTGCACTATGGATCCGTGAGGATCCAGGGTGCTCCTTGTCAGCACTTCTGGGACATCAGCAATGCCTTCACAATTACCATTGCCTCAAGAATGACTGGGGTTTTGTTTCTTCTGGCTGCACAGAATGCCCCAGGCCCCACTTCCTGGGCCCTCCTCACCTGTGCCTCCTCCCACCCTCCCATGCTGCTTCCCATGGCTCACTTGCAACATCCCTTCTGTGCACAGGAACTTGCTGCCCAGTGTCTCTAGCCATATACCTGTTCCACATCAAATGACAGAAATGCCACTGAACTCAATGCATTTTGCACAGTGATGGTTTGGTTTTAGTCTGGAGGGATGATTTTTAACCAAACCACAAGACAAGTTCAGAAAGCAGCTAGAGATGCCAAGTACAAATAATTCTGCTGAGAGCTTAGCTCTCTTTGGGCTGAAAGCTACCTTCTGGGCTTATCTGTCTGATTAATTGCTAGTAAAACATTCCAGTAAAGTGAGTTTGATTTAAAGCTATGCTGAATATTGACCTTCCATCCTTCCAATCCTTTCCATCCTTCCACCAGATTGATAGAGATATTTTGGAAGAACTGAGATCTGCCTAGAAAGAGGCAATGGGAGGTTGTGGAGAGTGAAAAGAACATTATGGGCAAGCAACAGTTGTCTGAAAGATACAAAATAAAGATAGTTGTTCATTTTCAGTGAAGATCTATGGACCTCGAATCTATATGAGGGATTAAAACCTATGAAAGTCTCAAACCTTATAAATTATACATTCCAACAGTTAAGTTCTAAGTGTCTGGCTTTTTGAGTGGATGTAATGTCCAGAGGTAGGTATTAGCAAAGACTGTAATCAAAAAAGGTTCTGTGCTGCCTGCAGTGACAGGGAAGTGCTGCAGGGAGGTGCTGTATGTTGTCCTGCATCCCAGAGCCATCTGAGGTGGGCATACAGCAGTGGCTCTGGTGCTGGCTGTCAGCGTGGCACACACTCATTACCCTACTGTCTAATAATTTAATAGGGCCCTGGAATTATGGTAGCATTTTGCCAAATATCTGTACAACGCCCATGCCAAGGTGAGCACACAAATTGCTTTTTTGCACTCCTGGGATCTTGTTTGCTCTTTGGCTTCTCCTTTTTTTTTCTCTAAATATATAGAGAGAGCAGAGTCCTGTCTTGTTTCCTATTTGTGCCTCTGACAGAGGAATGAGAATTCTTGTTGTCTAGGTACTTCCCATAGCAGCAGCTTCGGAGTGCACATTTGGATTAAAGAAAAATGCTTCATTAAAGAAAAAAACTGTTACAAATGAGTGGAGACTTGTTACCAGTGCTGCACCACTCCATTGAAAGCTGAGTTGGCACCCACGGACTGGCTCACAGAGCCCTGTGCTGGCTAGGGTTTGGACAGTGCTAGAGACACCTCTCTCTGGTAGCTGTGATGAGGCAAGGCACTTCTGTCTGGAAGGGGATAATTTGTCTGCACCAGTGTTTACAGACACAGCCATCTGGCACAGGCAGGCAGCTCAACGTGCCTGGTTCTGTGGACTTCAGAATACGTTGGAGCCGAACATGTTATCCAGAAGAAGGATTTATTTCCTTGTTGTTGAAAAGAGTTTGCTCTGTTTTATGAGACTTGGGTATCAAACTGGGTCTTGAATGCAAACTGAAGCCTTGCAATCAAACCCATGCTGAAGTGGAATTTTTGAGGCTAAAATATCAGTAGCTGGATGCTGTCTCATCAGCTTCTCTCATCCTGTCTAATCCTTTTTCTTTCCTCAGGCCAAAGAACTCTCCATCACCGGAGTGACACTCTGGATACAGTGATCCTGGTAAATCCCAATGTGGACAGCGTCGTGTCTGAGGTAAGGACTAGATGTGCCATCAAGTTTTCCCCACATCAGCTCTCCTACCCTTGCTTGACATGGAGGTCATGATTATCACACTTTGCACCTTCTGGAGAGTGCAAACAGGCTGCCAGTCTGCTGCGAGATGTGGTGAAAAGGCCAGGTGTTCTGGTCTTGCCAGTAATCAGGATATACACAGTAACTCTGATGTGACACGGAGCTGCGTTGGGCAGACAGTAGCAGTGTCCTCCCTCTTCAATAAGCAACTTCCTTGTATGTGGAAAACGTAGGGTTTGGCTATATGTGAATAACGTGAGTTATTGCCTGTCTGTGGGATTGGGATTCTGGATGCTGGTGTGGAGTGCAGGTAAATTCTAAGGGCAGCCCTCTGTCTCATCTCCTGTCTGAATAGGTCCGCTCACTTGTGTGTGATTCATCAGCCCACAAACTACTGATCCTCTGTGGTCAGAGCTCAGACCAGGAAGGAGACTTGGTCCTACAGACAGGGACCTTCACTTACCAGAAGTTTGCTGAGATACTTTCAGATCCAGAGGTGAGCAATCCAGCACATCCCCTCCTGTTCAGAGTGCACGGTAGAATAATGCAGCCTGCGCCCTCCTTCAGGTAATCTTCAGGTAGATTTGCAGACAGATGGGTTTGAAATCCAGCAAAAAAATTGCATACTGTAAATAATTCATGTTATTGTCTTAGGAATCTTGCTTTAACTCCCTGTCTTAAGTTTTCCAAGGTGCAGGCATGGGTGATTCCTTTAAGTGTTCAGCTTGGAATAATCTTCCAGACTGGCTCTGCAGGGGACAAATGCTCAAAATTTCTTAAAGCGGGTCTTAACATAACTGGGGGCAGCTTCCAAAAACATTAAGGATTTAAAAAGAGGGCATGGCTGTATGCATTGATTTTCCATGGGCTTTCAAACTATTTCATCTACCCCCAGTGTTTCCCATTGGTAAAGCGCTCATGGTATCTTCAGTATTTCTGCATTAACTAGCTGCATTTTTTATTTTAAGTGCTGTATAGGTCTCAAAGCTCTATTTGACCTTTATTTGTCTGTGCTTATCTCATTAGGTCACCCAGATTCTCAGCAACTCTGATTCAGATACCAAGGCCTCTCTTACTGTGTCGTGCCTGGGAGAAGGAGCCTGGAGCAACCTTGGGCATCCTCGATTTCAGGACATTATTAATCTGAAACTGAATCCTGATCCAGTTCTGCCAGAAATGGATGGGGTGTCTGAATTTGCAGAATATGTCTCTGAGACAGTTGATGTGCCATCTCCATTTGATCTCCTGGAGCCACCCACCTCAGGGGGTTTTCTGAAGCTTTCTAAGCCCTGCTGCTACATATTCCCTGGGGGAAGAGGTGATTCTGCTCTCTTTGCTGTCAATGGGTTTAACATCCTTGTGGATGGTGGCTCTGAGAGGAAATCATGTTTCTGGAAGCTGGTAAGGCACCTGGATAGGATTGACTCAATCCTGCTCACCCACATTGGTGCAGACAACCTGCCTGGCATCAACGGGCTGCTGCAGAGGAAAGTTGCTGAGCAAGAGGAGGAGCAATCCCAGGGCTCTACCAACTACAGTGACTGGATGAAAAACCTGATTTCTCCTGAGCTAGGAGTGGTTTTTTTTAATGTTCCTGAAAAGCTGAAGATGCCTGAAGCCTCCATGAAAGTAAAGAGGAGCATTGAAGAAGCGTGTATGACACTGCAGTATCTCAACAGACTGGGCATTAAATCAGAGCCTCTCTACAGGGTGGTGAGCAGCACCATCGAGCCCATCACGCTCTTCCACAAAATGGGAGTGGGTAAGCTGGACATGTATATACTGAACCCTGTCAAGGACAGTAAAGAAATGCAGTTTCTAATGCAGAAATGGGCTGGAAATAGTAAAGCAAAGACTGGCATCATTCTTGCAAGTGGGAAAGAAGGTGAAATTTCTGTTCCCTATCTCACATCTATCACAGCCCTAGTGGTATGGCTACCAGCCAGCCCAACTGAGAAAATTGTAAGGGTTTTGTTTCCTGGAAATGCTCCTCAAAATAAGATATTGGAAGGTCTTGAGAAACTGAAGCACCTGGATTTTCTGAGGTACCCAGTGGCTACTCAGAAAGATATCACTTCTGGAATACCTCCACCTGTGCTGAAGCAGACCAAAATTAAACAAAGAACTGACAGTAAAGAGAGTCTTAAGTCTTCCCCCAAGCCATCTGTGACAAAGCAAGTCAAGAAGGAAGAAGCAGTTGAGGAGGGGATTAAGGAAGTAAAACCAGAAGTAGTAAAGGATGCTAAAATTGAAAAAAAGGTTAAGGAACACACAGAGAAAATTCCTGAGAAACCTGTTAAACATGAAAAGATAAAGACAGAAACAAGTGATGCTCTCAAAGCTGAGAAAAGAAAATTGGCAAAAGACAAAGTTGGAAAAAAGCATCTCAAAGAGAAAGTATCCAAATTAGAGGAGAAGAAAGACAAAGAAAAGAAAGAGATTAAGAAGGAGAAAAAGGACTTAAAAAAAGATGATGGAAAGAAAGATGAGAAAAAAGATTCAAAGAAAGATGATAAAAAGAAAGAAAACAAACCAGAGCTCAAAAAAATTCCTAAACCAGACTTGAAACCATTTACCCCAGAAGTAAGAAAAACATTGTACAAGGCAAAACTTCCAGGCAGACTCAAAACTGAGAAGATCAAAGTAAAACCTGAAAAAGAACCTGAAAAGGTGGCTGCTGACCTTAAGACATTACCAATGGAGAAGGCACCTGTACAAGTGGATCCAGGAGAGACATCCATAGTAGAACAGAGGTTAGTCCTGTCTTCACCAGAAGATCTTACAAAGGACTTTGAGGAACTGAAGCATGAGGAGAGAGGGGCCTTGCAGTTGACTCAAGAACTGTGTGATATGGAGGTTAGTGATAAGATTATGGGAGCATCTGAGGCAGAGATAAAAGACTCTGTTGATATGACTGGTCAGAGTAACCTTGAAGGGGATCTGATTTTAAAAAGAAAGACCTCTGACCAGGGAGCAACTACTACTGATATGGAAAAAGAGTCATCAGCAGAGGAAATGGCAGTCCATCAGTGGGAGCTGAGGGGAGGTCCTGCTGAAGAAATAGAGGATGAAAGAACAACAATAGGTGAAAAGCATGATATAAGATACTGGGAGGGAAAAGCTGAGCAGGGCAAGGGCATTCAGGTGTTTCCTGACAAAGAACACCTGCCATCACATACAGACCTCTTGGCAAAGGGTGCTCGGCCACCAGTGTGCAGAGAGGAAGAAAAGGAGGAAGAGGAGAAAATCTCTTTGGACAGAAAACAGAGGGAAGCAGAAACTTGTGAAAAGTATTTTGAGGGGACAGAAGTACAGGAAGAGGATGAAAAGGAAAAGAGAGAAGATGTAATAGAAAAGGCAGAACTGGAAGAAAAGGAAGAACAGCACATGAAAGCAGAGGAGAAAGTGGAGAATATCAGAGAATTCCGTGGCCTGAATCAGGATGATAGGGAGGCCAAACTGTTTACTGTTACAGAGAAGGAAAGAGAATTTAGTTTCATGGATGAGAAAACCAAGTTACTTGGAAAGGACATAACAAAGGAAGAGTCATATCTGAGCAGCCTGCCAGTCCCACCAGGAGCAACAGCAGAACATGTTTCTTATATCCAAGATGAAACTATCCCCGGCTACTCAGAAACAGAGCAGACCATTTCTGATGAAGAAATACATGATGAACAGGAAGAGAGGATCCCACACTTGAAGTATGATGTCAATGCCTATAACATTTCTGTTCCTGACCATCCAGGCTCTTTTGAAGCAGTGCATGGAATACAGGCCATGCCTCCTGCTGACCTTTCAGCCAAGGGCTATGCTGGGCAGGAGTCTGAAATCCTGGCATACCCTACAAACATTGTGGCAGCACCTCTAGCTGAGGAGGAACACATTTCTTCTGCTACCTCCATTACTGAATGTGACAAGCTTTCATCTTTTGCAACATCAGTAGCAGAGGATCAATCTGTTGCATCCATTACAGCACCACAAACAGAAGAGACTGGGAAAAGCTCTTTACTTCTGGACACAGGAAACAGTATGCCCTCCTCTCGGACTGAAGCAACCCAAGGTCTTGACTACGTTCCCTCTGCTGGCACAATTTCTCCCACATCATCCTTGGAGGAAGACAAATGCTTTAAATCTCCACCCCCTGAAGATTTCCATGCATTAGCAGAAGGAGAGAGGAAAGTGGAAACTCAAAAAAAGGACCTTCATGAGGAGGCAGAAGATGAGGAAGATGAAGAAGATGGGACTCCAAATATTGAGATGCCTGAGAAACTCAGAGGGCATTACAATGCCCCTGTGTTTGTTCATCAAGGATGCCCTGACAATGTGATAATCAGTGTTCCCACACAGGTGATGCCTTTATCCAGTGAAGAAGCACCATTTTCCCAGGCTGACTCTGCAGAGGCTGAAGAACGATGCACGAGTCCCGATGACAGCACAGTCAAAATGGCCTCTCCCACTCCATCTGGCCCCACTAGTGCAGGGCACACACCCTTCCACCAGTCTCCAGTGGAGGAAAAGCTGGAAACAGTAGATTCAGATCTATTTGAAAAACAAACTGATGCTGCTGCCAAGAAACTGGAAGGCCAAAGTTCTGTTGTGGTGAAGGGAGTCAAGGGTGAACCTCTCAGAGAAGACGAGGCACCTGTGGCTAAATCCAAACATGAAAGAGAAGTGCCTGGACCTGTGCAGCATGAACTGGTTTTGAGCAGTGATGCTCCAGTGTCTCCTGAGGAGGAGGTGCAGGAAGAACCAGTGAGGAGGGAGGAGCTGCCCTGGCTCTCTTATCACAAGCAGGACACGGTGGTGATCGGGGAAGACGAGGAGCGTCCCAGCACAAAACCAGAAAAAGAGCGAGGAACTAAAACCATGACAGAAAGTTTAATGGAATTTCCAAAACACTTGTCCTTTGAGCCATTTGCAACCACAGGAACTTCTCTAGGAAATGTGGATCTTCCACAGTTCACAAGCCAAAGCAAATCTAAAAATGACGAATCTTTGCAATTTTCACCAGATGGCGTCAAATCACCTTCTTTTACAGAGGAAGGGATTGGTAAAGAAAAATCCTCAGATATTTCTAAGAGAGTTACTACTGAAGAAGGAAAACTGCTATATTTCACAGGAGACACCTCAGAAGAAGAGAAATCTTCTCATGCTTCCACTGAAGATATTTCCCCAGAAGAGACCAAATCCATTTCTCTCACTGAGAGTTCCAGCAGGAAAATATCTTCAGATGTTTTTATTAAAGGAATTTCTCCAGAAGACATCAAAGCTCTTAGTTTCACAGAAGAGATATCTGCAAAAGAAAAAACTGTGTCCAACTGCACTGACAAAATCTCTTCAGAAGCTGTGAAATCCATGTGTTTCACAGACCAGAGTCCAGCTACATATGAAAAATCACTAGAAATTTCTGCCAAAGAACTGAAAGAAGCATCAAAATCTTTTCCTTGCCCAGAAAGTAGTTCAGCTAAAGGCACATCACCCAGAGATTCTTCAACTGCAGAAATGTCTCCAGATGACAGCAGTTTATTTTCTGCATCAGAAAAGGGCCTGTTGAGGGGAAGAAATGCAGGCTTGGACTCTCAGGAAGTATCTCCAGATGCAAAGGGCTTACATTTTACAGAATCTAGCCCAAGTGAAGATAAAACATGTTCACACATTTCTACTGAAGGCATAAAATCTTACGGGTTCAAGGAAGCTCAAGAAAAAAAATCCCCAGAAATGGAAAAGTCTTGCATGAAAGATTTAAGTTATGAGAAGAAAGTGTGGTTTCCAGAAGAGGTAGAAGAGGTCCCTGTTCAGGGAAGGCGGCAGAGATATGACAAGGAGAGGGAGTGTACATTCTTGGATGAGGTACCAGAATTTGAAACAAAATCCCTTCCTAAACTGGGAAAGGAGGAGAACCTGTCTCCTGCCTTGCCTGACAGCCATACCTTGAGAGGAGCAGAAAGGGAAGCATGGGGTTCTGCCTTTGGGTATCTTCAGGAAGGGAGAGATGGTGGGAGAGGAGAGCAATTACCCAGTGAGGAGGATGAGGAGCTTCACCATGCTGAAGACAAACCCATGCTACTGCAAGCAGAAACTGCATGTTTAAAGATGGAGTCATTTGATTACAAAGAAGACACACAGAAGGGTGCCCAAACTACGTCAGAAACAAAGAAAGTGGATATGATTCCTGCTGACATCACTGTCCCAGAAAGAACACAAAGGGAAGGTTCTCCTCTATCTCCTCAGTATGTCCCTGGTGAGGAAAATCAGGCCAAACCTTTAACTGGAAATAAAAAAAGTCAAGAATTGTTGTTGACCTCTAAACAAGATTGTTCCTGCTTAGACGATGAGGAGAAAGCTGTCCTAGATATCTATGCAAAGTCACTAGACCAAGTTCTGACATCTCCCCTGTCTGCAGTGAGAAAGGAGACAGAGGCACCTCTAGGAGCAGAGAGGCCCTGCAAGTTAGAACAGTGCAAGCCACCTTTATGGGAGGATGTCCCATCAAAGACATCTGAAAAGAAATTAGACATCAGTGATTTGTATCAGGAAATAGATTGCAAATACAAGTCAGACAGCAGGCAAGAGGAAGACTGCAAATCCACTGAGGGTCTGTATGACTCTATAGGAAGAAAAGAGCAGACAGCAGCAGCATCTACTCTGTTGCAATCTACAAGAGCAGCAGAATTTATTGCAGAGTCCACAGAAGGGAGTGCTGAGCTGTCAGGGCAGACTGCACACTCCCCTCCAGCACAAGGCCCATGTCAAAAAAGTAGTGATGCTGTCAGCTGTGCTGGGGCTGTGGGTGCTACCATCCGAGAGGTGTATCCTCCAGAGACCTATTCCAGGAGTTCCCCTGAGCCTTATTCCTATGAGGAAGGGGTCTGCACACAGAGAGGTGATGACACTTCCACAAGACAAGAGCCAGAAGAAAGAGAACCAACTCCCTACCCCGATGAAAGAAGTTTCAAGTATGCTGACATCTATGAGAAGATAATTGTGTCTGGAGTGGGACCCTCCCCCTTCACAGCCATGGGTGCACACAGCCCAGGTCACACTGACAAGGTACCAGTGACAGCACTGAACTCTCAAAAAGGTCAAAATTTTCATGTGTCTGCAAAGGAAGAAGAGTCCTGCCTTTATACCTCTGCTGAGAAGGAACTGTCATCTCCAGCATCCCCTAAGGATAAAGCAGATTCAGTCTTTGACTATAGAGACATCCATGAAAGATATTTGCCCTTGTCTGAAACAGGGAAGCCTAGGACATCAGAAGGACAGGAAAAACTGAATGTGTCCTCTGCTTTGCCAGGAGAACTGGACTCTGCACTGCATCCATCATCTACGAGCGCAGCATTTGCGTCTCCCACCGTCACAACTGACACCTTTTATCAAGGAAAATCATCCACCTATATTGATGCTGGTTGTCCAGATGAGAATATAATTTTGTCTAGCCAGGAACAGGTATCTTTGTCCCTGAAATCTGAAATCCCAAATCCCAAAGATACATACTATGAGAAAGCAGGTCGAGGGGAAGAAAGTGCAAGTGACTCGGAGCTAGAAAAAGGTGCTAAGGAGAAGTCTGAAAAGGAATCTAAGCTGCACAGCCCTGCTGAAGCTGCAGGCACCATCTATACAAGCATCTCAGCCATCAGCAAGTTCCCTGTCTCAGACCCCTTCCTGCAGAGCAAATGTCAGGAGCCCCTTTCACCCAGCTCCACTGCCTCTTCTCCCTCTGGTCCAGGCTGGCAAGAGAAATATGAAGGTAGGACGACTGCATCAGCTGCTGTTGAGGAGACATATGTTGCTGGTTACAGTGACGTGCCAGACATGGACAGAGATGAGCAAACTTCAGAAATGTGCCATGATTCTTCACAAAAGATAGAGGCTGCTGAAAAATCCACAAAGGAATCCCATTTCTGGGTAGCAGATTATCCAAGTGCAGCAGTGGCCTCCAAGTGCCAAGAGCAAGCCATATACCTGAAATCTGCTTCCAGCAAACAAACAGAAGTATATGAACAGGGCCCGAGGGTAGAGAGCAGAGGGATGGATAGCTCTTCTAGATTTGAAACAGCCAGCACATTCAGACATAAGCAAACGTCAGCAAGCCATTTAGGGGATATTTCTCTCTCTTTAGAGTCTCCTTGTGCTTTGCTGTCAGCCCAGGGAAACAAAGATGAGTACTTGGAGGTTTCTGAGAAAATCAGCAGCCTTGACTCATCTTTTCCCAAATTCTCACTGCTGAGTCCATATGAAGAAGACAAGGTGTTCTCCAAAGGTGTGGAGAAAGAGTCTGTGACCCAGCAGCAGCTGAAAGATGACTCTTCCAGCCTGTCAGAGGAACCTTCATCTGAGGCCACCACTCCTGTGATACTGACTACAGCAGAAAGTTTCTATTCCCATATGCTTTCCACATCCACAGGTGCAGGAGTGGAATCAGGTACCAGGAGTGCTTGGGATGTGTCTCCACTGGTTCCAGATAATGCTGTGAAAATACATACAGCTGAAACCAAAGACTTTGTCTTTGCTGAAGAACATGGGTCTCCATTTCCCTGTGGCATGGGTGACCACACCTTGCCACGCAGAAAAGAGTGCCAGGGCTCAGAGCCCACACCATTCTCTGCAGAGCAAGAGCAGCAGCACTCTGGTAGCAGCCCAGAGCAGAAGGCACCATTTGCAGAGCAGCCATTGCCACTGACATCTCTCCCTGATGTGTTGACATCATTTCCTCATCGTCAGCACAAAGATGAAACCACAGCTAATGGTCCAACAGAGGTGAGCACCAGTCTGCCAGCTTTCCAAAGCACATACCATGCAGCAGAGGCAAAAGATGAAAAAACATGTCCCGATTCTGACAGCAGTTTTTCTCCGTGTGCAGGCAAAGAGGAAACAGAGAGGCAAAGCCGTCCTTCCTCTCTGATGTCCCCTGAAAAGAGTTTCCAGCCATTTTTCCCAGATGTGCAGAGGGGTGAAAAAGCAGAGGACTGTGGAGATGCTTCCCATGACATGGAGACTCATTTAGGAGGCAGTTCTGGTTGTGGACAGAAATTTTCCTCATGTGAATACAAGCAGAGAAAGGGAGAGCTCTCTCCCTCATTCATCAACCCAAGCCCCCATGAGCTCTCTGAAGACAGTGACCTGTCACAGGAGGAGGGTCACCCTTCAGTGCAGGGGAGACCACCCCACACTGGGAGCAGTCCCATGCAAAGTGCCACAGTGGAGGAAACTCCTCCAACATCAGTGAGTGATTCTGGAACCTCCCAGTCAGACTCCGATGTCCCTCCTGAGACTGAAGAATGTCCATCCATCACAGCAGACGCCAACATGGACTCAGATGAAGATGCTGATTTCCTCCCAGTAGACAAAGCTGTGGGGAATGCTCATCATGCCAGTTCTAGGTCCAGCCATGATCCTCAGCCTGTTCCAATGGTAGATCCCCATCCCCACCCTCCTCACCCTGATGTCTGCATGGTAGACCCTGATATGTTGTTAAATGAGCAAACCATGAGCAGAACTGATAAAATTTCCAAGAAAGACATAAAAGAAAAGAACAAAGGTGTGAGGAAGCCTTTGAGCAAACCCAAATCTTCCTCACCTGCCCGGAAATTAGATGTGAAAGGGAAACGATCACCCACTCCTGTGAAACAGTCATCGGACAAATCTCCAAAATCTGTCACTGCCAAAAAAGAAAGAGATGGAGGAGAAAAGCCCAAACCACGTAGTGCACCAGAGGATGAGCTATCCCGGAGTAGTCACAGCAACCCTGGCAAGAGCCTTGTTAATGGCATCAAAACAAATCCCGGTAAGAAATCCTTCCTGAAAAATGCAATATCTCTATAGGGCCATTACAGAGAAAAACAGTAGGTTAAACACAGCAGAACAGAGAACAGATCTTCCCAGTCAGGCATAAAAAGTTACAAGCAGTGATAAGGTTGAGATGTACAAAAGGTTTATATGAAAGTGCAGTAGAGTCCTAGGAGTAGCAGTGATTCGCAGGGATGGCAGGAAGCCAGGACAGACCTTCCAGAAAGACTACTGTAATACCCTAGGATAGCATACATAGGCCATCAGAATGGGGAGGGGTGTGTCTGTGTGTTTAAGCAAATGTAGGTTATTGACAAAAATTAGGACTAAGTATTAATTGGGATGACAACTCTGCAAAAGTTAATAATGGAGATTTTTGGTTCCCTTCCCAAGAAAAAAGCTTCTGATCCTAAAGCTTTCCAATCCCTCCCCAAAAAATAGCAGAACTTCCTTTCCCACCCAAGACCTGTGATGCACTGGCCCAGAAATGCACCCAGGTCACCTCTGAGCAGCAGAGCGTGGATAAGTCTCAACTTCACTGCTGCAGTGGAAAAGTCTTTCTGGAATCCAAGTCCTTCTGTGTTAATCTGAGTGTTTGCCCCTTGCAGAAGGGTTTTGATGGCCTCTTGTTTCCTGTTTTCCAAAGCTTCCAATAGTCCTAAGAGCAGTTTGTCGGTGCCTATGGGTCCACCTGTCTACGTGGACTTGGCCTACATCCCCAACCACTGCAGTGGGAAGAACACAGATCCAGAGTTCTTCAAGCGGGTTCGAGCATCTTATTATGTTGTGAGTGGGAATGATGCAGCCAACGGAGAGCCAAGCCGTGCAGTGCTGGATGCCCTGCTGGAAGGGAAGTCTCAGTGGGGAGAGAACCTGCAGGTAGGTCATGCAAATGCAAAGGGGTGTGTCATGCTTTTGATGTCACAAGTGCTCAGAAGAAGATGGGTATCACATACCCAAGGGAGTACACTGAGAGGAAGCAGATGGTACTGGGCATACCCTGTTTTGCAGTCTCAGCAGAGTAATTGCTTGTACTGATGAGGAGGAGGACACCTGCAAAATGGTATGAACGGAAGCAGATATGTCCTCTTTTCCACATCCTCCTGAGAGGAGGAAGCATTGAGAGATCATACACTCATCCTTACCTACTGCAGGATGAGCCTATCCTCAAGCAAAATCAAACACCAACACAAACTGAATTTTCATCAGTGTCCCACACCCAGTGGCATCGCTTGCTAGCCTGGGCTGCTGAAGATTTTTCTGACATCAACTTACTAATAGTGCATTTAAACAAGAATATTCTGTAACACAGTTCTTGCTTAGGCAGGCTTGCAGGACACCCCAGGTGGGCACTCCTGAAGACATGTACAGAAAGGTATAAATGTTCTTTCAGATGAAGCAGCCTCATATTTCAAGGTCCCTGAGTTGCACACTGGGTCAATGGACACATAGTGTCCATTAAGAGTGACACTGCCAGTATTGTTCCTTTTCACACTAAAGGATCTTTCTGAGGCTGTTTCTGGAGCTCCAGAGCACGATGCTCTCCCCTGCACTGCAGCCATTCTCATCATTATGGTGTCAGTGCTGCCAGTTTGCAGCCAGTTCAGAGCCCCATTGTGCTGGTACTGTATAAAATAAAGCTCTGCCTCAGAACCCGACAGCTGAAAGACACTAAATAGAACAAGCAGTACCAAGGGTACAGTGTTCCAAAATTAACAAGAAATTTTAGCCTCAGCTCCTACGGGCATTCTTTGTCACTGCAGTTGTTCTCAATCATCCCTGCTGCTTTCTTTTCCCAGGTGACATTGATCCCAACACATGATACTGAGGTAACACGAGAATGGTATCAACAGACCCATGAGAAACAGCAGGAGCTAAACATCATGGTACTGGCAAGCAGCAGCACTGTTGTGATGCAGGACGAGTCTTTTCCAGCCTGTAAGATTGAATTCTAGATCTCCCACATTTTGTGTTCATCCATTGATTCTTCAGTCACCGATGCAACATGAGAGACACCATCTAATCACAGTCCAGTTCTTCTCTGGTTTAGTCCTCTACATGGTTCCCATTTGTCAGGCAATCGGGTATCCATCTTGCTCAGCACTGGATGCCGTGAGGAGGAAGTGCAGGGCTCTGTAATTTTCTGGACTGAGCTAAGAATTTGTGCAAGAGCAGTTGCAGGCCAGGGGCACTTTCACCTTCCCTGCTTTATTCTGCTGCCTGTACAGTTTCTGTAGACTATCTTGGCTGCCTTGCTGCTGTGAGAGCTTGTTCTACTCTCTTCCTGGCTGCCTTGCCATTTAACCTGTAGCACCATGAACCTCACCTTTCCGGTGAGGGCTGAAGTGCTGCTGCTGCATGCAGAGTGCATGGGAGGCAGGGGGCAGAGGCGAAATCTAACTTGCAAAGAAATTGCACCAGGGAGATGAAGGAAGACAAAGCCCTCTGAACTGTAATGTGACAGTGAAGATTATGCTTCCGTCTCCCCTCCTGAGCATACAGGAGGTGTTCTGAGCAAGGGGACCTGTGCTCCAACTAGGCACAACCACCACATGCCAGCTTGGCAAATTTCTGTCCCAAGTACTCACCTGTTGCATCCTGCAGCACCTGTTTGCTGTGCTCAGGAGCTGGGATGAAGGACATGGCAGTGGGAGGGGAGGGTTCAGCACATTCCTAACCTGCTAACTTGAGCTTTGCACATGCAGCAGCCAGCTGGCTCCTGCACAGCAGCTGTGTGGCAGGAGGAGGCACAGAGAGGCTGTGGCCTAAGCAGTTACACACAAAGAGCATCCAAACGCACAACTACAGCCCCCTCAACAGCAGAAGGGCTGAAACAGCCTTGGCCACGCTTGGCCCGGGATGTACAAGAAACCTCCTTCTCCCTAAACCAAAGGCTCTGGAGGACTGTGGTGAGGCAGCTGAGGAGCACGCAGGCCATGCTGGGGGAGGCTGGTGCCCAGCTAGTGTCGCTGTGCTGTGCCAGCTTGCGCGCAGCAGCATCTCCTCGCTGCCTGTGTGCCAGGCTCCAAGCCTTATAGTTGTGTTCAAGCTTTTTATTGTCCCCCCAAGTGTCCAGGATGTGGGAAATACAATTGTGGTGTAAAGGAAGAGAAGGCCTTTCCCAAAATACTCGGGGAAAAGTAGTTTAGCAAGTGTAGTCATTCTCAGTTCCCCCACACTGTGGCAGGGATGTGTTGACAGTGCAGATGAGGTGCTGCTCATCCATGTGGTGCCACCTTGCAGCTTGTTCCCTGGCCTGTGCATCACTGTGGGCATCTGTCCTTGCTCTCTGGATGCCCTGGCAGAAACAGGAATGTGTGCAGTGAGTGCACTGGGGCTACTGAACAGCCACCCAGAATCTCCTTGGCACACAGATCTGTTTCAGTGTGGGAGACAGGTTCTCCCAGCAGGGAGGGGGGTGTTCAGGTGTACTAAGCCTGCAGCATCCACGAGCCTCTGCCACGCCCAAGAGAATTGACAGAGGATCTTACCACAAAGACAGCTTTTCTGTAAGACGAAGAGAGTGGCAGCAGGCTGTGCTGTGGGAAAGAAGGAATGAGATGGAAAGTTGTCAGTCAGCACAAAGTACTTCCATCTTCTGTGACACCCACTGTGCTTGGCCCTGAGCAGAGGGCTGACTCCACCATGAGCATGCTCAGACCCTGTGTTGCACTTGCCTGGGACACTTCAGTCTCAGTGCTAGTTTTCTGGCAGGTGACATGAAGAAAATGCTGCTTAGAAACCTGCTCCTAGCACTAAAATGGAGCTTCTAGGGAAATGGTCTATTTTGCATTTTAATTTATATATTTATTTTTTTAACGTCAAGCTGCATTTTTGTGTTGATTTAATATTTTAATTTATACATGTTAACATGGTACTATGTGCTTTTAGTGTCAGTTCAGAGGTTTTCTCAGTACAAATACTAACATGCTGCAATTTAAACAGAATGAAAAGATCATAGAGAATTGTGGGCAGCAAAAATGTCTCTGCAAGGCTGTGTCTAAAACCCAGCAGCTGTAGGACAGGGCCAGGGGCCAGCAGCCTCCCCAAGGCACAGCCAGCTCTTTGGCTATAGCCCTTTTTAGGAGTATGTGAGCTTACTCAGGGCTTCAGCAAATTCCTGCCCTGTGCTGTGTTCATTTTAACCATGGAATCACACTGCATCTGCCAGCATAATAAATGTCATTCTCTGTACCCCGATGGGGTCAGCATTCATGAATGTTAGTTCTGGCAATTGCAGGCACTAAAACACCTACCCTGCCCCTCCCCAGAATGCTGGGGGGCTTTGCCTGCTGTGCTTTGGGGAGACCCTGGCCCACTTGCCACGGTGGCAGCTGCAGGATGCAGACACCAGAGGCACAAGCATGGCCCTTGCTGGCTCCTGGGATCCCTCTGCATAGCTAGATGTAAAAGCTAATGCACTAACTTTAGATAGACCCACACATGAATGTTTTCTCAACTTTAAACTTGAAGCAATTCTGACTAAGCAGCAGTAATAGTGAGGCTTTGTGAGGTACCTGCATCCTCCAGGCAGGAGTGTGGCCACTGGGGGATTCCAGGAGGAAGGCTGCCCTCCGTGCTCTGCTCCTGCCCTCTGCAGCTCTGCTGCTTGGCTACCTTTATCCTACACCAGTTTGCTTTCCTGTCCTCAAGGCTCCACATTTTTTTTCAGTTTTTGTCACAGTCTGTTCTGCCTTGAGCTTCTGTCACTCCCTATCTCCCTCTCTCCTCCACCCCCTTCCATCTTAAAAAAAACAATGGGGAAAAAGACTTAGGAAAATGCTGATTCATAGAGTCTGGCCCTGCTCAGGCCACAGGAGCCAGCAGGACCCACCTGGAGCCAGAGGTAATACAACACTATAGAGAGAAACAGTTAAACTCTGCTTTTGCTTGTTTCTGCATGTGGGCAACAACGCGTAATCTTCCTGTATGTAATAGGTAAAAAATACTATTTTAAACCTAATTAAAAAAGTGAACGTCTTAATTGTATTGAAATGGCATCTTGTGCTCCTAGCTTCTTCTATGCTAAATGTTTTAAGAAGAGAGCCCTGATTCTTTTCTTCAGCATCACATTTCTATTTGAATTTAGTTCCTTGAGTTCTGTCCTTTTGCCCATTTCCATGTGAAACACTGTAACTAACTGCTGTCAAGAGAGGAGCCCAACACATTAATAATAAAGCCACATTAATTGCGAACTAGAACATCTCCAGTGGTTTCCAACTGTTCTTTCAGTGAGCCCACAGACATGGCTGCTGTGCCACCCTCCCATGCCTCCCAGCTTAGGCGAGCCCCAGCTTTTCCACCAACACCCCAGCAGCTGCTGAACTTCCCTGTGCCTCAGAAAGGGACATGCACAAAAGGCCACAGAGCCCACCTGGGACAGCCCCCCGGCCTTAGCAGGGTACTAGAGTTCCTCCTGGGGAACACCTGGACAGCTGGCTAAGGGCTGTAGGGGGGAAAGCAGCTCCTGATAATCCAGTGAGGAGCCTGGCGTGGCCTGTCTGCCATGCAACACCGTCACCCCTCACAGTTCCAGAATCATGCAGTCCATTGCAGCCCTCCGCCTGTCCCTGCACTTGTGGGGAACGGCAGCTCTGCCCAACGCTGCTGGCACCCTTAGAGCTGCAAGGCTCTCTAGCCCCGTGGCAGGCAGCACAGCTGCTGGCATGGGCTCTGGGCGCGGGCATGCCAGGCATTCCATGCCTCACCCCACTGCAGCAGTTGGGCTTTTGCACCTCTGCAGAACTTGGATCTGACCTCCAACAAGGGAATGCTCTTTCAGCTCCTTATCATCAAACTGGGACAGCTGCTGCTCTGCCTGTGCTAGAACACAGGAGAGACTGATGCCCAGTTAGTTCTGTTCCTGCCTGCCTGTCCTCAGAAGGAAACAATGGCACAAGTGGATGCCAGGAAAAAAGAAAGCAGGTTCTGTGCTACAGTCCTCAGGAGAGAGGCCATCATTCCCCAGAACACACCACAGCTTGTGCAGGCCCTGGTGGAGACCTCAGGACAGCTGCCAAGCCTGGTGCTGATGGGAGGAACCATGAAGTGTTACCATAAACCAGGTGCTATTTCCACACACATCTACTTTTCAGGTAAATGAGCACTGTCTCTGGTCATACTCCAGCTAACCAAGGTCCTGTGACTACAGTGCATTTGCCAAAGGTGTGCAGTGACAAGCATCAGGCTCTGTAGGGGTCAGCACCCGAGAGCCACACCTGCACCCCCCGGGCCCTGCTCCATGCCCCTCTCAGCAATGATCCCTGCAGCAGGTGCTGCTGGCTCCATGGTGGCAACCAGCCTGCCCTGGCACTGTCCCCGGGCAGAAACACACAGGTCCTGGCAGGAGACGTGGCTGCCAGAGCAGTGCTGGTGGCAGCAGGTGCCCCAGGCCACTGTCTGTGCAAGGGAGCAGTGCCCAAAGGGAGAGCTCATGGATGCTGCTCAGTCACCTGTGGTCGCTCTGCCAGCGCAGGCGCGAGGGTTGGCTGCAACCCCATGGCCAAGGTCTCTGTTTGTGCAGATCTGTAATGCAGGGAGAGAACGCAGGGCAGGCACAGCAGGCTGGGAGGGGGGCTGGGGTGCCCCCACCCAGTGCTGCACTCTGGGCAACTGCATGACTGCTCCATTCTCAGTGCAAGTAAACATGACCTTTTTCACATGCCCAAAGTGGCAGCTTGGGATTACTGGGCACGAGGAAAAGGACATGACACCCAGGATGTGCTTGAAGTGACAGCAAGGTGTGGACCAGGTGAAAGGAGCTGAACACAACATTCCAGTGTCTTCATTCTACCACAAATGCCCCTGGGAAGCCAGGAGTGCTTCCCTAGTATTTCCAGTTCTCCCATGTAAGAAAAAAGGAGGTTTTTTCCCGGCCTGGAGCCTGTGCTTTTACTACAGGTCAGACTCCAGCTACAGCTGCTCTTCCAGGACAACAGAGCACGAGCAGGGCTTACTGTTCCAAGCACCTGCAAGCTTTGGCACATACACACTGCTGCCAAGTCAGCATCAGAGACAGTGAGACACTGGACCCACAGCATAGATTTACTGTGAACACACATTGTCACAACACAGCATAGAGATCTTTGGGCACAGCTTCACAAAAACAGAGATCCTAGCTACAGACAGACACGCAGACTTGTCCATAAATACAGGAGGAGTGGGAAGCACAGCCCCGGCCGGCACTCAGGATGCAGCAGGCAGGGACACCCGTATCAATCTTGCCCTCAGGCTTGTGCTCACAAGGCATTTACATAAATATCCATTAAATACTTTTCATTTTATATAATAAAGATTTCTCCTTATTGGTTTCTAATAGTCCTGAATTATCAAAATAGCAGTTTCTTTTAATCCCTGTCACCAAGACCTCAGAGCTGTACCCTGCCTGATCCTTGGGGACGAGAAAAAAAACAACTGTGTGTGTCTTCCCTGCACACCTCTCTCAGGCTGGATCCCCAGGCTCCTGCCTGCCCCAGCCCAGCAGGGAAACATCCAAGGCCACGGCAAAGGGATGTTTCCTTGCAAGTGGCAGCCAAACCTGATACCCTCACTACCTTTCTTTTCCACATTCATTCAGAATGCTTTCTGCTTCTGCTAGTTTTCCCCCCATGGACTCTCTGGACCTGATTTTGGTGGACAGCAGTGGGAACTGAGAGAGGAAGAAGGAAGAAACAGAGAGGAGGTTGGTGGTTGTGATGGATCTGATTAATTTGGGCCCAGAATGCCTTTCTCGGAAGGCTGTGGGCCAAAAGGTCATGAGGGAGGATCTGTCCCCTTTGGACTTACCACCCTAAAAGCCTTGGCTGTACCAGTCCTCTAATACTGCTGTCCCAGTGAGCACAAAGCCCTTGGGACACCAGTGCAGCACCATGTCCCTGCTCCATGAAGGTGCCTTGCCAGTACCAAGACTGCATTGTTGTTCATTTAACGGCAAACATTCTTGCTGAATGGAAAAGAGCTGGCTTGTGGAGGAGCAAAGCAGTCTCTTCCACACCACACAGTCCTGTGGCCCTGGGACATGGCTTCTCTGCTATGGACCGCCAGCTGCGTGAGGTGCCATGCAGGAAGTCGGGCTGCTTTCAGGGCTTAGAAGTGCTTGCTGTGTGCTGTCCAGTAAGCCACTAAATTTGCTGATCCTTCTGACACAGCAGCTGCAGTTCCTCCACATTGTTCTCAGGAGGCACTGGATGCACCTGGCACAGGTGACCAGAGAAAAGCTGGTCTGACAGAGCACTGTCCCCCAGCAGCTCCTTGCCTGTATGCTCTGGGTCCAACACCTCTACCAGCAGCTCCTCTTCACAGGGCACCAGGATCTCCTTGGACTGCCCAGACTGATCCAGGCCAGTCATTCCCCTGACAGACCCCTCACCAGGCTTCGCTGTCTCCCCAGCCAGCCTCAGGTCAAACCCTTCACCACACTTTGGGTTTCCTATGTTACTTGGCTCTAACATTTCCCCAGATGATTTTTCTTCATCCCGTTCCCCCATGCTCTTCTCTTCTGGGTTAGCGTCCTCCCTTGCCAGCTCCTTCTTGCACAGCTCCAGAATCCTGCCTGGCTCTGGGCCCTTATTCCAGATCAGGGTCTCTGGGGCACTTGGCTCTGCTACTGGCAGCCCAGACACACCCTCTGGCACGTCAAGCCCTCTGCCTGGAGCTTGGCTATCTTCCTGCTCAGGGGACTGGCTAGTCAGCTGCTCCTCGCTTTTTGGGGGGCTGATGGAAAGTTTCTCAGTGAAGCTGAAACGAGCACAGTTGTCCACAGAAGTTGGGGAGGAGGGGCCTGCACTGGAGACGGTACTGGAGGGGCCACTGCTGTCTGCAAAGAGGAAGAAAAATCTTAAAACATGTAGCTGGTATTTTCCCACCCGAACTGTCACAGTCCCACAGCTCTGCAACCAAGAGGTGAGGGCTGTCTATATGCCATGTGACCTGTCAGGGGCTTGCACCTGGTCTGGGACACTTCTGACAGTTCAGCTGATGAAAACCCAATCACATAGTACAATTTTACCTTGTAATCCAGTGCTATGTTGGCATACAGCCAAGAGTGGACTCTGTTGTCACAGCACAAAATGCGAAGTGTGATGTCTCACTTCAAAATGCAAACCAATTTATTTCATTCCCTTACTATTATGGAACAATCCCAGCTTCAGTTTGCTCCTCCTGGTTCCTGACACACAGAGTCCCTGAGTGCTGAGTGAGAGTCAACACTAGAGAAACACTGATTCTCTACTCATGCTTATTCTTGCTTTATATTGCCCAATAAGCAAAATCAGAGCAATATCTAGATTGTATCTAATCCAATAAAGGAGGATAATTAAACAGCTGTTTTCAGCCAGATTGGTTTCCCGACCTTGCTGACTTCACAAACTTCCCTCCCTGCCCACTACATTTGGCCCGGACCGAGAGTGGAGCACACTCACACCAAGGGGGCTTATCCGAGCGCTGGCGCAGTGGCAGGGACGAGGATGACAGGATTCGCTGGGACATAAAGGGGTCTCCTGGTATCTGGCTCCCAATCATTGAATCAAACAAAGCTTAAAAAAAAAAAAAGGAAAACAGAAATAGAAAAGAAATAAGAAAGAAAATACACAGATGAGTAATATTCCAACAGACATAAAGGAATGGCTCATAGCCCAGCAGTCATGAGCAGGTGTTCTGGGAAGAGCTAAAGACCAGTGCCAATTCAGAGCCATGCCTGCCCATCAGCTCCTGGGAATCTGAGGCTAAGATTTCCAGAGCTGGAATCAGTATCCTCATCACTGTACTCATCAGCTACAGACACACCTGAATCATTAGTTGTCACGAGTGCCTAGGATGACTCTGAGCTGGGTCCCATTGCTCATTCCCGGGCTAGAACACTCTGGGACAAGCTCTAGGGAACTGCACTTATCTCCAGTCCTGTCAGGCTGATCTGTCCCAAGAATGTAAAAGAGCAGGAGTGCTCCTTGCCTTGCCAGAGACAAGCCCACCTGAGCAGTACCTGCAGTGGACTGGACCTGCGACTCGCTGCAACTCCTGCACACGGCTGTCAGGAACTCGTTCACCTGCCGCAAAGAGAGGGAGTTGTGCAGGGTCTCCAAGGGATAGATGGTGGGAACCATGGAACAGCCTTCAAAACCTGGAAAGAGACCCAAGCAGAAAATGAACAGAGGAAACAGCAGGGAAAATCCATACAGGAGCACTCATGGCTGAAGGAGCTGGGCACTCTGGGAATCAAACAACAGGCACACTCAGGCCTCAGGTCATCTCTTCTGACCTCAGAAAATCACCACAAAGCAATCCCATGCAGTAACAGATCTGAAAGCAAGCACCTGGGTACACATGGAGGGGAGAGGATGAAAAGTATCTGGCAGCTGCCATTTTTGCTGCTGAGCCCGAGACACTTATAATACACAGCCATGACGGAGAACTCGGCACAGAGCCCCCTCCTACAGAAGCCAAACAGAATCGAAGTGGTGCCAACAGAATTTCCATTAAAGAGGTCCCATGCTGGTGATCCCCTGCCTGGCACAGCCGCCTCTCCCCACAGCAGGGAGCACACACTGTGGCAGCCACAAGGAGCCACAGAAACTCCCTGTCACAGCAGCCCCCCGTGCACCTCTGACAGGCTGTGTCATTTGTCCCCTTAACTAGAATTCACTGCCAGCAAACCCAGAATGAGCATAAATAGCATCTCAGCCTGTAATAGACACTTTCTCAGAGCTAAGCTGCATCACAACCATTCAGAATAAATCCTTTGCTGCTCAAGCCAGCAGAGTATCACAGCATAGCATCTCCCTCTTCATCCCAGCTTCCTGTAAATGCCTTGTGGAACCAAGCCAATCTGAACTGTCCGAGGAGCAAGGAAGAAACAGATGAGTCTGTGGGTATATCGAATGAGGCTGCCCCCTGCTCTGCTCCTCTCAAGTTTAATGGCCTCTCAGCTCCCCAGGGTTGGGCTTCCCACTCTGCGACATCCCAGTCTCCTCCAAGGACCTCAAAAAGACTCTGGAAAGAAACTGTGTCTGTTTCTACAGAGAAGGAAAAATACTTTAAAATGCAAAAAGTAAGAGAGTTCTTGATGCAATCTGTGGCAGGATGTCTGCCCAGCACACCAAGATAAAACTGACCCCTGCAGCTTGGCAGCACCTCAGGAGAAGCCCTGGAGCACCTGTTTGTGTACTGCAGACAGTTGTTCCAGTCACCTCCAGGACAGGCTCTGCTCCAGTACCCTCACCTAACCCAGTTCTGCAAGAGGCAAGGAGCATTAGCCATGAAGGTGCTCACTGCAATAAATAACAGTTGGTGGAGATAAAGAAGCCTGCAGAGAGTTCACAAGGTTACCTATGCCACAAAGGGCCTACAAACATAATTCAAGACAGAAAGGATAACAAATCCTCGGCTAGGATGAAGAAACATAAGACACAGGAAAAAGACCACATTCTTGTGCCTGTTGCTGAGAAGTCCTTAGAGTGGAAGTGCTGAGCAAGGAAGAATGTACGTTCTCTATTTTCTCTGAGGCCTTCTGGGAGACAGAGCTAAATGAAAAAGGTGAGGGCAAAACTTAAAATGGTCACAGGAGATAGTTGTGCAGCAGCCCAGTTTGAGGCTAGTGTCATTTCACAACAGAATCTGGTTTGAGAGGGGCCAAAGTTGGCTCAGGTATTGGGGTCGCCAAAGAAAAAAAGGAAGTTTAAATATAAGATAAGGCAAAGCAATGTTACAAGATACACTAGGGGCACCAGTGGGGATCTGAGTGCTCGGGCTCCCCTCTAGTAAGATGAGGAAATCAAAGGTCCAGCAATAAAAGAAATATTAGGCACTGACACACAGCTGATGTGAAATCATATACCGGTATCCCCAAAGTGCCAGGTGCCTGCTCATGCAACTCTGCACAGCGCTGTGGCACTGCACCACTCTTGCGCAAGCAGAATAAAATGGCCAAAGTTTCCTCTTTCAAGGTGGAAGAATACTGTCTTCAAGGAATCCTTTTCATTCATTTCCACTTCCCTGCACGTCTCCCTAGACTGCTGAGCTGCTGGGAAAGAGGCCAACAGTGGCTCATCCCTCCAAGCACAGCTAAGGCAGCAGCTACCACTATGGATCACAATCCCTACGTGTCTCCAGTGAAGGCTCCAACCACTGCTGCACCACACACAGTTAGCAAAGAACCAACACCTTTGGGAAAGGGCAAGAAAAATAAAACGTGACAGCAAGCCACAGGAACCATCCTTGACTGACAGTTACCCTGTGCTGACTGTGCAGCGACTGCTGATGCTCCCCCAAACTCTCTCCTGGGGCCTGAAGGGCAGGAGTCTGTGATGCAGGCAATGGCACGAGAAAGTGGACAGAATTCCATCCATTTTGTACCAACATCCAACAGCAGCCCACAGAGGAAGTTCTGTGTGCCAGTGTTCTGCATGCCAGCTGTTCTGGAGTGAAGAAGCACTTGTCCAGTCTCAGCACAAACAAAAGCACTCACCAGGCTCCTCTGTGACATGCATCATCAACCCACCCCTATTTTCCTGGACGAACTCCAACATGCCACATGTATATTGTATATGAGGATTACAAGTCAAGACAGCACGTGTGACTGTCTAGTCACGTGCCCCAAAAATCAGTGACCCACAGCACAGAATTGCTATGGACATCATCTGTCTCTTCCATATTCTCATTTCCCCTTGAACTCGGTTAAGCTCCCAGCATCCCCAGATACTGTGGTACTGAGCTTGGATAAAAACCCACTTCTGTCCAAAGTGTCTCAACTCACTCCATCAGAAACCTTCTTGCTCCTGGATCTACACGAAACTGTGGATCCCCACCCCTTCCCTCAGGCCACTCAGACCACTATTACAAACATCCTTCCCAGATTTCGAATTTTGCAAATCTCTGCCTTTTCCACATTGTCTCAAGTGATGATGGTCAGATCAGAGCCCACTGTTTCATATATAAATTTGGGGTTGTTTCCCTTTGTAATTTAAATTCATTTACACTGGACATCACCGCTACTTTTCTGCTCATCATCACTCAGGACTGCTCTCTGTCCACAGCTGACCTTTGGCTTCAGTACCAGTGTGATTCATTACCAATATGAACTTACTTCACACGTTTCTTTTTCCCAGCTATGACCACACAGGTTCCTAGACATTCCTTCAGGGCTCCACTGTTGATCTTTCCAACCATGGATGCCAACTGCATACTTCTGACTCACTGATTCTATCTTCTAATTCGTGTTTCCTTTGTGTGAATAGAAGTACAGTGGAAAGCCAAGAGAGGACAGAAGAATGCAGTTTTCACAAGGAAGAAACCTGGGCTGTCAACCATGTCTGCTCTGAGACGAGCCTCAGCAGGAATCCCAAACACATCAATGAACTGTGGGCTTGCTGATGAACTGGGAAAACAGCACGAACTTGATGGTGGATATTTGATTTCCAGCTGGGAGGGCTGCTGTGCTGCTAAGGAGGTAAGGAGCGCCTAACGCCTGTGTCTGGCTGTGTTGGGGCAGGATGCACCTCCCAGCAGCCTGCTGTGTCCAAAGCACTGAGCTCATCTTCTCTCCCCACCCGAGCTCACAAACAGAGCCAAGACTTGCAGCAGGGAAAGCTCAGCCCTGGCTCTGGAGCAGTCTGCTGTGATCCAGCATCTCTTCCCTTGAAGCAGTTCTGCTCCTCTTTAGCATTTGTTGCCAGGAGACCAAGGAATTGTCCTAATTACATGTGAAAAGCAACTAACTCTCTCCAGATCTGTCTGCTTGACAGAAAGGGCCATATCAAGGAAAAATAGACTTAAGAAAAATTCTCATCTTCCAGGCTCTGAAAATGCTTGGTCCTGCTGCTTTACTACAGGGAAGGCTGCACTGTCTCTGCCCTTTCCACCTGTGGGTCTGAATGGAAAAGGGGGTCCATGCATCACACCACACAGCTCAGCAAGCCACATGCTCCGAGCAGCTCCTATGGTGCAAGTAAACCTCAGCAGCCAGCCACAGCTCGCTGCCTCGTTCAGGGAGCAGCAACCTTTCTGCCTGTGTGAGAAGCACCAAGGCCTCCATGCACCAGACTTCTCATCTGTGACAGAGGCTGAAAAACACCAGAGAAACAGCAGCAAGCTTTGATTCATAACATCTGGATTCAATGCTGAAGTTGCCTACCTCTTCCTACCAGAGACAGGACACACTGAGAGACCCTATCAGGCAGGAAAGATGCCATGCAGTGCAGCCACACAGAAGCTCAGCTCTACCCTGTCTTAACTCAGTCTCTCTAGATACAACACAAGCACTCACTTCCCCAAACTTTCCACAGCAAGTTCACTCAGCTTGTGACCAGCTGCAGCACCTCCTTAATCTCTTCCCATACTCTCACTACTCACTTTGGTTCCTCCATTACTATGGGGACACTCTGTGGCAGCTCACCAAGACCTGCACAGAGCATCCTGCCAGCAGGATCCCATCGACAGCAGCTCAGCACCTACCCTGAAGGGAGCTCAAGGGCTTACCCTGGCTAAAGGAAGGAGGCAACAAACAATCGCCAAAGATGGAAAGAGCAGTTACAGCCACGTGGGGAGCGGAGGCTCCGTGTGGAAAGGCTCCTGCCTAAGGCTCCAAAACTGCTGGTACAACAGCCCACACAGCTTGCTGCAGCAGCAGCCCAGAGACCTTTGGGATTTGGTGAGGTAAACACTTTCCTTTTCCAGAAGCAAAGCATACTTTGCACTCTCAAGCAGACAGTGGTCCCTGCTCAGCTACAAGAGCATGGGACAGAGGCAGCTGCAGCGTGCAGTACCGTAAAGACACTCCAAGTCATCCTGCCCTGAGATCAGCCAGCTCCTGAAGAGGCGCAGGTGGTAGGAGCACTGCTGCAGGTGATGGGCTAGGGTGGCATCCAAGGAGATGGTCCGGCTCGTGGCACAGTCAGAGGAAAAACGGCGTAGCAACTGGGCAACGTGCTGGTGCTCCAACACATCTGGAGGAAAGCGGCCACAGAGAGTGAGAGGAGAGGGGCAGGTAGCTGGGGGACAGAGAAACTGCAGAGATGTGGGGATGGAGCTGCCAGCACCAGGGCCGCTGGGTGAGAAGGACACACGCCACACATTAAGCCAAATCCCTCCCACAGCGAGCAGGTCAGGAATGCCCTTGAGAGTTATGTCTCCCCAGTGACACCAGGGCAGACCAGACTCCCACCCAGCCCAGGCTTTATATCCAGCTGAAGCACAGTGCACTGCCTGAGCAGCGAGGGCTCATCTTTGTAAAGGAAAGTCTGACAAGTGAATAAATTTCAGGACACATTCCAAGTGCAATGCAGTTAAGGTTTGGCTAGATAAAAGGATCAGGCTGAGGGCCAGACTCGCCCTTCCACAGCTCAGATGAGAAATCCAACAGTGCCAAGACTGCCAACAGTGTTTGAGTCCTGCATCCAAGCGCAGCCAGGCACATCAGCAGGGGGAGAGAGCAAATGGCCCAGCATCAAATGAGCAGAGGCTGTGCAAGGGACTTTGGGAACAGCAGGGTCTGACTGAGAGCAAAGTGCTGAGAGTGCAGAAGAACAGAGGGAGCACACAAGCACTGACTTTCCCTGTCTTTAAGAACAGCCCTGTGCAATCTTCTGTGATATGCTTGCATGGCAGACAAGATACCAGCATGCAAGTGTGTCTTCTCCCTATACACAGCCTCAGGACTCGCGTCACCCACCCAAGACTCATGCAACCAGGGCATAAACCATCTGGCCTGATGCTGTGCTTGACCACTACCCAGGTTCACCCATTCCATTTCACCACACAGAGGCAGCTCTCCAGAAACAAAATCCAGACTCAGAGCTGAGAACAATTTTGCCATTCAGTTTTTTAAGTGATTCATGGGGTAAACATCCCTCCTGCTCAAAGTAGTGCCAGTCCTAGACCAAATATCCCTGACTTTGAGCTCCCACCTGCTACACCCCTGTCTGTTTCCTTGATTAAGAAGCACTTGGCCATCAGAAATACTAATTGGGGTTTTGGGAGAAACATGATGCCCGGTTTCACCCGATCGTATTTGGAGCAGGGGCAACTGCTTTACAGCATGTCTTACAAAAGGCTGGAACTTGGTACAACCTTTGCAGGAAAGACAGAACAACACACCCTGCTGACATACACCATGTGAGCTCCAATGCTATCCAGACATACAGACAAACCAAGCAGTTGGCCACTCTGGGAAAGCCAAAGCCAAGCAAACACAGAGAACAGGCTCCCTCTAGTTATTTGAAACAGTAAAGCCACAGTGAACTGTCCTTTCCCATTTCATCCTTCCCAAAACTTTCATTTTCAGAACAGTCTTCTGAATTTCATTCACCTTCCAGATTACACCAAGCAGGACGTCTTCCTATTCGCAAGCTGCCTTGATCACATCAGGCAGAAATACTTGGTAGCGTCCAGTGATCTCCTTTGGTTCCAACTTGTCTCAGCAGCAGGAGCCATGCAAGAGGAGGGGTGCTGTGAAACCTCTTTAAAAGTATCTGTGCAAGAGCTGGAGAGTAAACATTGGTTCAAGGCACCTGCTACAACAGAGCTAGTGGCCTATAACCTCACAGACTCACACTTTGGTTGTCAGGCAAGTAGCAACATGGAGCAGAGATAGTGAATTAGCAGGAGCTCTGTCCGACATCTGTCGCCAAACCTTTCCAGAGATACAGGCAGGATGGGATGAAGCAGGTGATGCCACCCCAGGTAGCACGATGCCCATCCCCTCCCCCCAGGCCAGCACCATCCACCAACAGCAGACGAGTAAGAGTCTGGAGAGACACAATCCACAGGGTCTGCAGAAAAGGTGAGCGTACCTGTGCCAACATCACCATGCTTGGAGGAACCACAAGACCAGCCTAACAGAGAGGTTTCACAACAGGAGGCCATAAGGCTACCAGTACCCCGACATGATACACCAGGTGCACTTCCTTCTTTGCCACCATACACTAGGCCCTTCCAGGTGACACACCGCTGTCCTAGTGCTATTCTTGTTTTCATTCTGCAAATCTGCAGTGTAGAAACTGAGGACCTAAGCTGCTGATGCTTCACGATATGGAATGGGTACCAGCCCCCAGTCCAGTGGTATTTTCCCCCTGATCCCCAGCCTCCTGACCAGGAGTATGACAAAAGTCACTGCAATGTCACTGCAGAGTTTAAGGCTGCGTTAGCAGCACACTCACAGAGCCATGGCTTCGGCCTCTTCCCCCGAGTCAAAAACACCTCAGGGGAGAACAGAGGCACCACTGAGCAGTAACAGGGTATGAGTGAGCACATTTGTCACAAGGAGACGATGGAGGAAGGTGAAGCATGTTTGGACACCAGATACACAAACACAAAAAAAACACAAGAAGGCTGAGAGGAGAACGTGTGCAGAGAAAACTGAACGTGAGCATGGGGTTAGAAGTGTGAGGGAACATCAAATCCAGAAAGCAAACATACCATTAGTCGGATGCTTTGCAAACGACACAGAAAATCGTTTTACGGCTGGCATAGACAAGAGCTCTGAGGAAATAAAAACAGATCATCTCAGTTAGCAGCCTGCTTCAAAGGATCCCCCGACCTTCATACACTTGGTTACGCTTTCAGGTTCACCTTCCTGACCCCCACAACAGCTGCTCCCACTGGCACTGCTGTGGCATCTGACACTCTGCCTGTGGGACTGAACCATTCTGCATCTCCCCAGCCTTTGCACCACCCTGCCAGTGTCTCCCCGACACTACACACTCAGCCACACTCTCAATCACTCTCAGTCAGCAACTCACACCTTCCCACCACACCGGGCTCAGTCCAGTGCAGAGTGCAGCCAGGCCATGCTCGCAGCCACCAGAGCACATGTCCCAGCAAGTAGAGGCACCACAGGAGGACTGCTCTCAGGATTCACCTCTGCCCAAGGAAAACAAACACTGCTCTGCAGAGGGACTAAGGAGTTCCAGCAAAGGTACAGCTCAAAACAACCTCTCAATGCAAGCTATACAGAGCTATTTGTGAATTTAAGGGTAAATCACCTGAGTAGGGAAGAAGGAAAAGACCCATGACGACATGCCTCTACAGTTCTCTATTCAAAACATTTCAGTGCAGGGGAAGCTTTGGGATACACCTGTCAGAGTGGTCCTCAGGCTTCTCCTGGCCATGTCCCAAGCCAGGCCATGCTCTCCCATACAAATCACGTATCAGAAAGACTGTGCAAGGACAGACACTGTGCATCTAATGGGGTGCAAACAGACAGGCTTTAAAGGACACAGATTAGGCTCCACATGCACACACACACGCACACACACAAAAAAAAAGGCTGGAAACTTTGCTTTTTTCCCACAGTAGAAATTCCTCAGCTATCATGAAAAAGAATGGCCTGGATCAGACCATCTGTATGTGGGATTTGATGTAAGACCCCTGCCAATCATACCTTCTGCTGCTATTGGGGATCTCTCACGAAATAGTAGAAAACCCTTTTATTTCTCTTTCATGTTTCATGCATCCATTCTCCCTAGTGCACAGGGTATGTCTATCCCCCTCATCAGTGCACCAATGCATGCTCCATACTCCCAACGTGCTCTACGTGCAGTGGCTTGGCCAAATAATGTATATAAAACCAACTCCCACTGGAACTTCCTCCTCTAGTGTACCAGCCCTAAAAATTGCTTTTCTTTCTTTAAACTCAACAAACAGTATGACAATCTCCCCTACACATGCAATCCCTTGGAAGTGTCTAAGCCCTGGAGCTGCAGTCAGCTGGTGACCATCCCCAGCTGACCCACGCCTCCCCTTGCCCTGAGGGCACAACAACTGAAGCAGCACTGACCCAGTTTACTGGATCCCTGGCTTCAGGCAAGCCAGCTTGAAATCACAACCACCCATGGACCTTCCTTCCCTCAGCTTGAGGTTCAGAAAACTTTCTGCTGAAGTGTTCCTTAGCCCTCCTCCAGCTCCAAGCATAAAAGACTTCAGAAATAAGGGCCCTTGAAACTTCCCTGGAAAAAGGCAAGTTAACATTGGTGAAGTGCTATATGCCACACACTGCACCTCGACGCATCACAGCCATGAAAAACTACCAAAGAATTCATGCAGAAATGTGCTGCTTTTCAATGTCATTAGTCTAAAGAGTGTGGAACAGGTCTTAAAACAAATGTTCTCCAAGAGTCTGCTGTAGCTGCAGTGCCACTGATTGCAACCACGTGTAGTGATGTTTGGATTCAATTCCATTGTTCAGCATTGCAGTAGTGCCCATTTAAGTGGAAACATGCAGATCAAGGGCTCATTTCACATTCCAAACTACTTTCCCCAGAAGCTAAATGTCCTTCTGCTTCCTCCTTGTTTTCCCAAGCCCCTGACACCTTCCCTCCAAATGCCCTTACTGCAGCAAGGCACTGACAGCACAGGGTCTCAAGGCATGCCAAGGAACATGAAAACAGAAGTATAACATCAAGATTTATAATTCTGAGCTGTGTTAGACACATGCTAGTCAACTAAGTCCACATTTTAGGTACTTGAGGGGTACAACTGCATCTCAGCACACAGAGACCTTGTCACTGAATTTAGGCTTAGCAGGAGTCCATGGCCTCACATGCCTGTAGCCTGCTGCAGGCATATCCTGCTACACAGCCTACAGAGGCAGGCAGTCCAGCAGCAGGACTGAGCAGGTCTGTTCAGTGCCCAGCTGGGCACAGAGCAGCCTCTGATGCTTCTCCCTGAGAATCAGTGCTGCCTTGGGCTCCCACTCGTTGCAGAGTCAGAAAAGAACAGGCCAAGGCCTTTGCTGGCCTTTTCAGAGGCTCCACTGTGACTCACATCCTGGTTTTGTGCCAAACACCATCAGCTTATTCTGCAACCTGTGAGTAGCCAGTACTTGCTGCCTGGGGCAGCTCAGACTGGTACACTGGGGTTGAGAACACTCCCATCTCACCCTCCCTGTCACCATCATTCACAGCCCACTGTGTGGATGGGAGTGCCCTGAGGAGGTGAGAACCAGCTCAGCTTTCTCTTATACAAAAAAAGCAGCACAGGCAGCTAGTGTATATAGTGGCACCTACAGAGTTCCAACAGGGCTGAGAATTGGACAACATCTTTCCATCCTAATTTGCTAGGCCATTTTCCTTGCCTCAAAACTGGACAAAAATCCAGATGAATCAACCTCCTGTCTTTCCCAAACTACTCCCTTAATCCTCTTCCCACTTTGAAATCCAGCAATGTTAATGTTCCTTACAATCCCAATAAGAAAGGCACTCAGATTCTGCATTGAGTAAAATGCCAGAAAGATAAGACATCTAAGACAAACAGCCTTACATCCATCCATTCAAAAGCTAGGAAACATTAGGTGGATTTCCAACCTTGTCAGAGTATGCTGCAGACCCTGCCCACGGAGCTCCTCAAATCAGTGCCCCAACAAATGGTATGTGAATCAGTACTGAAGAGTCTGAGTGAGCGTCCTTCCTATCAGGACCACAGTGGACACTTGCAGTTGTGCATTACACCCTCCAGCTGCTCCAGGACAGCTCAGTCGGTCCCTGTGCCCCTTGCAAATAACAACCCTCTGCTGCTCCCTGCACATTGCACCCAGTGCTGCTGGCAGGTCAGGGTGCAGCTGCAGCCCCTGCACCCACGGGCACAGAGTGTTTGTAGCCTTGACCCCAATGCCTCCACCAGACTGCCTTGCTGACCTTCCTGGCAGTTTTTGCACAGCTGCACAGAAACCAGACTTCCCGGTACTTCATCTGCAGTACTTCATCCAAGCAACTCACTTACCTCAAGCCTTTCAGGCATATTGCCCTTGCCTCCTTGGAGCTACCTCAGACTCTGCCACGTGCTCAGCCTCTCTCTAGTGCCCATCTTATCCATGCCCAAGCATATACTTCTGTCTTTGGGATGGCTCCACCTTACATGGATTACTGCCCCAAAAAGAGCTTCATTTCAGCATCAGCAAGATGATCAAGGTAAGCAAGATGATGTGATCTGCTGGATTTCCCTTCCAGGACAAACCAATTTAATATCTGGACCAATAAATTCCCCTTCACAACAGCCAAGTACTATTAAAACATCATACCAAAATCAGACCCCAGCAATACCACACATCAGCCTAAAACGCCTCTCACAATGTCAGGTGCCTTCCGTCCTAGCAAGGATCATGATTTCTTGGGACATGGTAAAATGTATCACTGTCGATGTGGTGAACACATACATCTAACTGTCACTGTTTTCAGCAGTCCAAGTCTGTGCCACAGGCACATCTTGAGACACCAGTGTCCACCAAGTACCATCCTGCTGCCAGGGAACACACATACCGTCTTTGTATGTCAGGCTGCTGGCAAACTTTTTGCCATGGCTGCGTGCGTAGTCCTGGAGGTTGGGGGCACTGGAGGAGCCTCCCAGCACAGTGGTGCTAAACAGCCCGGTGCACTGTGACCCTGGAAAGGCAGGGAAGGTGTTAGTAACACATACCCACTGCATGCAACTACAGAAAAGCAGGGTTAGTTAAAAGATGAAGAATGAATTGGCCACTTCACAAGCAATTTCAGGGAAAAAACATGATGCCTGGAAGCACAGGGAGGCCGTGTTCTCCATTCTAAATTCCACAGTGCCAAATGCAGAGCAGGAAGCCCAAACATCAGCACCAGGAAAGTTCCTAACTCCATCCAGGGGTTTGCTTCCATTTGGCTTTCTTGCCCTGACCTAGGGGAAACATTTTCACCCCTTTCAGTCAGCAAAGCTACACACTGATGCCAGAACAGTCAGGATGCCAAACTGTCACAGACATATTTTATGAAAAATCCTTTTGCCAGGGTCTTTTCTCCTGAGAAGACCAGAAGCTTCAGCTTCTCCCTGTTTTGCTGCTTTGGAATGTGATTTGGAGAACTGCTTACCCAGCATGTGAAATTGTTTTTACTTGATGACCAATGACAGCCACCTGTGTCGAGGCTGTGAGCAGTCACAAGATTTTATTATCATTCCATTCTTTTCCTTTTCAGCCTTCTGATGAATCCTTTCTCTCTATTCTTTTAGTATAGTTTTAACATAGCATTTAATATAATATATATCATAATATAATAAATCAGCCTTCTGAAAAATGGAGTCCAGATTCTCATCTCTTCCCTCGTCCTGGGACCCCTCGAACACGGTCACACCAAACCACTGATGTTCATGTCATGGAGGTTCACTGCTCTGCTCTTCTGCCCTTTCTCTTTGGAAAGCTCCTTTTTCTGTAGGACACTGAGGAGAGGAAAGAACTGTCTGATGTGTGGATCAGGCAGTGTGGATTCATCTCCAGTCAAACAAGCAGAGGAAGTGCTGTGACCAGAGGGCTTGTTCTCACAAGCTTCACAGACAGACTTAACTCGTCACATCTCACTGCTCCAGCACAGGAGCAACTGGCCCACAAACGAGCCCTGCAAAGCACCAGACGTGCACACAGCATGGAACTTTACCTACCCAGTGTCAAGGAACATGGCATGCAAGGTGCAGGGCAACCTCATTCCTGGGGCTTTGGCTTTGCTTCTCCAAGGCACAGTGCTCTAAAGACTGACTTGACTTCCTGTGATATTTAGTGAACACCAGGCATTTGAAAGAGGATTCTTTCAACTAACTGAGGAAAGCAATTTTGAGTCGAGACAAAACCCTATTATGGGCCAGACACAGCCACTGATTGGCTGTAAATTCTCTGCAAACAGTCTTGCTGCTGCATTCTGTACTGCTCAAACCAACATTACTCCTACATACAAAGGGCTTCCAGAAACAAGCAGATTGATCTGGTCTGCCACAGCAAAAAACCTGCAACACAGAACAGTGCAACTGTTACTGCTGTGAAAGAGAACCTGCCTACACTGAAATCAGCTCTTGATTCTACAACACAGTATCATAGCATGATTTAGGTCGGAAGGAGACTGAAGCTTCTTTACCAACACCTCAGGAGGACCAACTCAGATCAGCTTGCTAGGGTTTGTCCAATCAAGTTGTCAATACCTCCAAGAAAGTAAATTTCACAACCTCTCTGGGCCCCTGTTCCAACATCTGGCACATTCATGGTGGGTGAAAAAATTGTTCCTCCTAGCTAATTGGGACTTCTTGTGCTGCAGCTTGTGGTTATTGGTTCTCCACCAACCAACACAGGGCTTTGGGGATAGTCTGTCTCTGTTCCCTCTGCAACCTCCCATTTAGGTGGTGAAAGAGCATTAAGGTCTCCAGTTCCCACAAGTTCCAATCTGAACAAGCATGGCTCTCAGTTTCTCCTCCAATGCCATGTGCTCCAGGCTTCTCACCCATTTCCACTGCCCCCAGCGGGCTCACAATTCTGACACACACACCCTCACACCCCAGGGAGCCCAAGGCAGGACAGCAGAGCTTTGGGCACTCACGAGAGGTGAACAGAAAGAGCCAAACCCCTCAGCTGGACAGCTGTACTCCAGCTGATGCAGCCCAGCATGCCATCAGCCTTCCCTGGTGTGAGGACACATTGCTGCCTCACATCCACTCATTGCTCCTGGGGACCCCAGCTCTCTTTCTGCAAAGATCCTTAAGCCAGAGCTTCTTTGAAGAAAACACAGAGATCCCGAGCATTAAAATGTTCTTGTATAAGCTCAGGCTGAGCTGAGGACATCTGCTCCTGGGGTGACCAAAAGGGTCCTTGTAGCATTGAACTGCAGCTGCTCCCCCACTGTGACACTGCTGGTGGCTTTCCACAGCACAGGCTAGCATATATGTGCCCTTGGACATAAAAGAACTCTTGCCTGCAGGGTCACTGAATCACAAACCTTAGAAAATTTCCTCCTAATGCCTGCTGGAATGAAAATGAAATTTTGTCATACATCAGACAGGATGATGTTCCTAATAGCTCTTCCATGGTTTAAAAACAAACAACAATGGAAACTATCCAACAGATTCATTTACTAGCAGATAAAAAATGGAACATCAGCTTTTTAGGACTGTATGTCTTGAGCAACCTTGTGCTGTTAATTAAGCTAAGGATACCCCAGTGTTTCTGCTCTCCTGCTGCAGACAGAGGCATTAAGCCTGAAGAGAATTTACAAAGATGACTTCATGGACAACAGAATTGTCTACAGTGAACTCCAGAAGACCGCTGTACCCAAAGTAACCACACACACACACACACACACACACACACACACACCCTAAAGAACACAATGGAAATCCATTTGGATTTAAATGCAGCAACACCAGCTAGAAATTACTGTATGTGCTGGATATTTACTGTGCATTTAATTGTCATATGTTCATTCAGTATGTCAGATGTTTACAAATAGTCATTCTTGGTTTCCCTCTGGGAATCCCAGCACAAGGCTTCGTGCCACTGGCAGTGCACCACCTCTACTGCTCGTACAGCCAGCAGTGATTTTACTCCATTTTGAAGGGTTCTTGTAAGCAAAGAAAGGTACTGAAACATCCCTAGGCTTTTCAAGCCAGAAGCACATTCACTATGGCAAACAATCCACAGCAGTGCACTTGATGCTACCCAGAAAAACCTGTCACATTCCAAAGCACAGACAAAGAAAGCTGCAGCCACCTATTTGCAAAGGAGGAATTACATTTTTTCAATTACAGTAGGGGCACCATTCTGGAAGGTAAGGCAGCGAGGCAGAGCTATTGCAAGAGCTCTCTCGTGCTCCCTGCTCCTGCATGCCTACACATATGGGGTTACGCCAGGACAGATATTCCATTTTCCAAAGATAATGACAGCCAGGCACTGACTGACAAGGTCAGGCAACAGGAGGTATGCTCAGCTTCAGAAAACTCAGAAACAGCAGGTAGTGCCTGAATGAACGCCCCACATAACCCCCCCACAGCTGCTGAGACAAGTATTAAAACCAAAGTTCAAGCCTCCACAGTTCTGTATTATGTCTTAGAGAGAGAACACATTTCAAATCATAAAGGGGCAAGAAATTAGATTTCTAAAAAACAAGCAGGAAAGGAATGAGGTAGATTCCTTGAAGAGCTTGACTTGTACAGGTAAAGGTGCACAGTTCTTCATAGCAGGCCTCAGGTGAAAAAAAAAACTCACAGAAACATAGATATCCTAATCACCAACTGTTGTGCAAGCTGGTGTGGTACAACAGGTCTTTCCTGCTCAATCCTTCTGTACCTGCAAGACGCTACAGAGGAGAACCATGGCTGGGCCAGAGGTCTGTGTCACAGATCAGATCTATCAGCTCCTACTCAAGGTTTTGTCCCTGCAGAGCTTCACAGGTGGAAGAGTAACCAGCACAAGCTTCCCAGCAAGGCACATGAAGCAAGATTCTGAAATTAAACCTGCCAGGATTGTATTTCAGATTTTGTTGTGAAGGAAAAGTAGTACAAAGGTGTAGAAAAGCAGTGGTCTTCTCTATTGCCAAAACAGACATTCCTCAAAAACCTGGAAAAGGCTGTAGTCCAAGGGCTGTAATGTCTGCTTTCCAGAGCCCAGGCCTTCTGGCAGTCACACATTCAAACAGTAAAACCAGTTTGCAGTACCATTTGACGTACTCAGGAATTCCCCAGGCAGATGCACCTCCTTGACTGTGTGCCATTTCAGAAATTCCCATATCCATCCAAATGGACTCACAAAACAGCCTCATGTTTCTTCAAGCCTATGCATGGCAGCTTGTCACAGCTCACTGAATCTCACAGTGGCACTGGGAAAAGCAGAGATAAGTGAAATAACACGTTCAAAAATTACCATGGCCAAGGATACTGTCCCTTTATGACAATAATATACATCAGCCATTCTTATTTAGATTTTTCCAGCTGGCTGGACGCATTAGCTGGCAGACTCCAGCAATACCTTCTAACCATGCAGAAGAAAATTCTCTTTCCTTGGTAAGAATTAGATTCCAAAGAAGCTGCTCACTCAAAAGTGGCAAAGAAATGAGCAGGCCTTTCAGAAGTCTCTTGGCTGCAGGTTGTCCATATAATATTGATGAGTCAGAACTGCTGCAAGCCTGTAGCCATGCTGCAATGCTAAGATGGTTTAAAGAAAAAGAAAGTGGGCATGACTTGGGCATTATCACCTCCTCTCTTCAAGACACAGGTTGCACAGCCATCTCTGAAGCTCATGACAGCAAAGACAGCTTTTCCAGTTTCAAAATAGATCTTGCTTTAGCAGAAATATTCCAGGAAGAATTTCAACTGTTCAGACATAGTTTAGGTTAGGATGACATGGAATGTAACAATCAAGGACAGAGATTGTCAAACACCCTGAAATATTCTCTTCCACTGGCTACCACAAGAAGAATGGCTGACCAAGGACCTCAGCTCGATCAGAGAGCTATCAAACATTCTGTATGCGACACATCCGTTCCATACAACAGATCTTTGTGAAGCAAGAAAGGTAGAAACGGAACAGTCTCACACGAAGAACAGCTTTGCATATAAACGGATGCTTTGTAGAACAGAAAGCACACTACCTCTCACCTAAAATCATCTCTTCCTACGAAGTTGAGAAACGTAACAAATGAGAGCAACAGAGAAGCAGAGGCAAGCCTGCAGGCAGGCAGTTTGCCCTGTTGCTCCTGTACTGGAAAGGATGAAAAGTCCATCTTCTGCTGCTAGCAGCTGAAGTAGAAGTTTGCACACAAAAGGTACCAACTAAGACAGTCTCTACAGTGGTCTCAACAGTAACACTGAGAGAAGACATGAAACACGCGGAGGCATACAAGGAACTCAAGCCAGATGTGTATGTGGAGACACAGACTAATGCCCATGGAAATAGAGCTACAAGCGAGTAGGCTGGTTGCAGGTCAGGTACAGTACCTAATCCACTTTGCTTCATCTCAGAAGACTGCCTGGAATAAGTGCTGAAGAGGCGATAACCTCCTGATTTAGAAGAAGATTCAGACAGCACCTGCAAAGACACAGTGTAAATAATCAGCACCATGCTACCCACTGCTATCAAAGCCTTTAAACATCAATTGAAGGTAAAGCACATCTCTTCCTTAAAATCACCATTTTCAGGAAGTACAAAGGTAGTCATATGCTAGGATTGTGATAATGAATACTCAATTGTAATGTCAAGATTTTGTTGGATTGTGGAACAGTGGAAATTTGTAAATTATGACAGGACTCATGTAGCGAGCATCTTTTCTCCCAAGACTCTTTCTGAGATCCCTGGAACACAGCCTTCCTTCTTTAGCAGCAGGATGTCATATCCCCTTTAATTCAGTATGTGCCTATCACAGAGAGCCTCTGAGTGCTGCACGCAGAGGTGACATTGTGAGAAACATACAGCGATGGAAGACAGCTAACAAATACCTCAAACATTAACTCTGCTGTTTTCTGGTTCAGAAAACTGATGGCAAAAATGCCTGTGAAATCCCTCTGAAAGGAGGGACAATTACAGAGTACTCTGAAGGTAACAGTCACCGGCTGACTGGGACACTGGCCTTGTGACACAGAACAGCCTGGAAGGAGAGACTTTATAACAGTAAAATTAATTTTGTTACTTCACCAAATCAGTGAATGGGACAGTTCTAAGCCCTGATAGCTTAAACATCCTGGATGAATCCACCAGTGAGCAGGGACCCCTGATCAGCATGAGATCTTAGATGGGATGGAGGAATGTGAACCATGGAGCTGCCTTTGTGAAAGGCAAAGACTGGAGCCTTACAGAAGGCAAGATGTCATCATAGCTAGGCAGTGAGGTTGCATGTAATCTCATACTGGCTACACCAGTGCCTCTATAGAGCATGTAATCCAAATAATGCTTGTGTTTCTCAAGCATTTCCTTACTTGCTCTTCTTCATCAGTTTCTCTAGCCTGTGTTCCTGTCCTTCCTCAATGAAGAAGAGTTTCAGAGGTCTGCCTTCCACAACATCCCTCTTTGCCTTCTGCAGATCCTTTTCCAGAATCAACTCAGACTCTGGCATGTTAAAAGAAATGCCAGGAAACCAAAACCAAGCAAAAGGCCTTTGCAAGAACAAGGAAGGGCACCAAGAGCACGGTTACCTCCATGGATCCCGTCTTCCGGCTCCTGACCAGCGGCGACCTTCTCTGGATGCTGACTGGCTCCGAGGGCTGCGGGGACTTCTGCCGAGCGCGGTCTGGCTCATCACTGCCCTTCTCACTCGACAGGTCCTCTAGGCTGCCTTGGTCTGCTTTCTTGTCTTCGTTCTGCCGTAAGGAAACACTCCACTCATGTCTACAGGCACGTGGCCTTTGCCCGTGCTGCCCCACACCAGCTCCGGCCAGGATCTCCTGCTGTGCCAAGCTCAGGAGGCACTCACAGCCCCAGCAGCCACCCTGACGAACGCAAACGGGACACAGGCACAACGTGCCAGCTCCCAGTGTGCACTGCCAGCAAGGAGGCTTCTGCAGCAGGGCCAGACAGAGCAGGACAGTGCCCAAGCGTCCCTGGGGCTGGCAGCTCCTGCCCAGGTGTCCGCTTACCTCTGCTGAGGCTGGCCGAAAGCCAAACCCCGTGGGTATGTTCCTGTCCTCCTCGCAGCCCTTGACGCCAGGGCTGAAGTGCAGCTCCACGTGGAAACGCTCCTCTGAAGAGGGGTCCTGTGAACACATGTCGCAGGGAAAAGGTAAAGACCCAAACCCAGTTAATCCTACCATCAGCCCAGGCCACGGTCCCACCCCGCTGTGCTGGCCAGCACGCATCCCAGGCCCATCCTTTGCAGGGAAAGCAGGGGCAACCAGCATGAACAGAATGGCTCCAGGTTTGTCCCATCCAAAAGGACAGCCCTGATCAGCACCCAGCTGAGGCATTCTGGCTGTTGCTATTTTGAGACAACAGCCACAGAGGAGCATAACAGAATCAGGCTCTATTTATATTTATATATATACACACACACACCCCTAAACCCCAGCTCCTTCTGACCCACTCCTGCTGCAAACCCAGCATACGCCAGGACAGGGGGAGACTGGGTCCCCCTGGAACTTCAGTCAGGCTGGTCCCAGATTTAAGCAACTGTCTCTAAGAACAATTTTTCATTAACCTTTTTTAAAGGAAGTCAGAGTTTTTACAGTATCTGACACTAATGCTTTAAACCCATCTTGACTGACTGACACATCCACACCACTCGTGAGAGTTCTAGTCACATATTTTTTGACAAGCATCACTTGTGACATGAGAAGCTCACACCAGCTCTGTGAATACAAGGCTCTAACTCCAAAATGTGCGGGATAAGGGGCTGCTCCCCTCACCACTCCTGCAGCACAGACCCAAGGCACAAGGTCTGATCATCAGGACATGCAGTTTAGTGGCAAACCTACTTACAGCCACAGCACCCTCAGCTCCCACATTCTAGCTGTTTATTAAATGATTCTCTTTACTTCCTGAAGATACCAGTTTACACTTCCCTAACTATATCAGCACAATTTCAGAATAGAAAATGGTATATGGATATGGAATTTCTGGATATTTTCTAGATATATTTCAAAAATACAAATAAAATGTCACTCAATTTTATTTATTTTTTCCTACTGCTCACTTGCAATTAATACTTAAAAGCAGCAAATAATTTTGCACTAGGAAATGCTTTAAAATAGTCAGTATTAATTACATAAGTTGGGTATTACTGCTCAGGGCATTACTGCTCTTTCTGCTTACATATAACAAGCATTAACTGGGTCACTACCTCCCACATAAACTAAAAATTAGCAGTTGTGTTAATTATCCATCCATCTTTGTCCACAAGGAGCAAATTTCAGACTTCCAACTGAACTCATCTCTGAGGATTGTGCCTTGCAACTGAGCAGTATCCTACTGCTCTATCCCTCACCTTGTTGTTGTCCTCGTAGAGCATGATAACAATCTGGGTCATGTAGTTCAGCTCTGAGATAGCACTCAAATAGTCCATGGCTCTCTTCCACTGCTGGTCTTTGTTCTCCTGATATATACACACAAACAGTCGCATGGGATAAGCAACAGCAGACACCTTGCAGCATTCAGTGAAATGGGACTGAGAGAGTTCCTCTCTCCACAAGGTAACATTGTCAGGACAAAAGCACCTTGCTTAACTTGCATCAAGAAGCGACCTTGCAATGTGGCAGGGTGCTTGCAGTGAGGAGCATCTGCACAGAGGGATGCTGCAGCTGCCCAAGCCACCCACGTGCAGATGTGAGTTGCAAGCCGCTGTGCCACGCTGACTGGAGACAAGCAGAGCCCACTGCAGGTTCCCAAACACAGCCATTCTCAAACTACAGAAACGAGCACAAGGGATGAACTTGTGCTAAATAAGAGACCAAGTGAAATGCTGTTACCTGACACTGAATGAAAAATGTGACACGCTGAACCCCTGGGCTCCGCACAGCAGGGCAGCCCACCCTTCACTGCCAGCACTGCCAGGAAATGGTCACACTGGAAGGGCCACCCACGATGCCGTGGAGCGAGTCACCACATTGATGGACGTGAACAGAACCCTCCACTGCAAAGAACCCAGACGCAGCCCAATATCCCTGTGTTGGCAACACAGCACCCTTGGGCACTTGAGTCAGGGAAAAGGGAGCATCTTGTTCAGTGAGTGATTTAGAGGCACTTTTCTGATCACTGTCTACAGATATGCTAAGCTGCCACAGACACCAGAAATCATGCCTGTTAAGCAAGCCCAAAGTCTCAAGGCATTTCAGACCATGCTTAAAATTGGGAAGGTAAATCAGAGAGCCTCTTTAAAGCAGAGCTTTTCTCAGGGTCTGCATACCAATTCATTCAGGAAGCAGGTGAAGAAAGAGCAAGTGAAGGGTGAGCTGGATGAATTAATCCCTAAAAATGTGTCATCTGCCTCTTGGGTAGAGAGCACATCCTGTGAATTTGCAACCTCAAGTTGCTTCCTCTGTAAGAAAACTGATTTTATTGACTTAGAATTGATATAAAGACTATAAATACAGGACTAAGCTCTTAAAATAAAGGGTTGAAGGAAGCAGGAAGGAAGAAATTCGCTCATCCCCATTGCCTCATACTGCTCTTCTCCTAGACAAGTGGTCTGCTCATCTGAAACTAGCAGGACAGATCTTGGAGAAAACATGTCTCTGTGCAAGCAAGGGAGGCACTGAGGAAGAACAAGTCCCCTACATGCCAGAAAGGCGGGAAGCTGCAGCATGCAAACACAGCAGAGATGGAGCTGGCCAGATGCCACTGATGCACAGCATTCGTGGCAGAGCTGGCTTAAGGGGCAACCTACAAACATACACTGTCCACCTTGGAAAAGGCCACTGGAAAAAAGGACGGAGGCTTACTCTGTGAGCACTGCTGGGACACTTACATCCAGAAGCCCCCCGTAGCGGAAGATGCTGAGCAGGGAGTGCACATGGCTCTCACTGGTGAAGTACAGCCGTGTTCGAACATGGCGGCCCGGCGACAGGACTCCTCTTGAGTACCTGAACCAAAATCAGCCCACAGTTACTCATCTGCCAGTGAACTGCCAGCTATCACACACCAGCATTTCTGTACACTTAAAAGAATGACACCACCCCACACTGAGAAATGTCAAAGGCAGCAGGACAGAACACACAACGAGAGCACTGGGCACAGGAGCAACAAATTTTGTGGAATCCTAACGGAGACACATAGTAGGTAGCTCATCATTCTACACTGGCCCTGTGCAGGGAAATGCCTGGATGAGGCATCACCATCCACCTTCAATGAGTACAAGCCTTGTGGCCCTGTGCTTCTGGTACGCAGTCTCAATGTGCCTTCTCCATCTGCCTTCTAGTTCTGGGAGCACCAACATGCCTTCCTCCTGGCGGGTCCTTCAGTGTATGCTCAGTACCTCCTTCCACAGCAGTACACCCTGCTGGCATGGGAACCACCCCTGCTCCACAGCTGCCCTCCCCACTGCCAGCAGCATGCAGCACAAGCCTTACAACGGATGTAGTTTGTTGACAGACTCATCTTCATGAGTTCTCTGTAGGTCCAGCTGGATCTTTTTAATGAGAGGAAGACAAAAGCCAATAGCAATTTCCAGTTTCTCCTCCTTATTAATCCCATATTCCTGCAGGAACAAAACAACAGATACCCTGAGCCCTGGTTCTTTGCCACATCCTCACATAAAAGGCCACTTAACTTCAACAGCTCAGTCTGCAGCACCACTGGTTAAGCAAGGACAAAGAGAAATGTCACTCAACACTTTTCACTTTTTTTTCCCCATATATATGCAGGGGGTAACAGAGGACTGAGATTCTTCCAAGAACTCCAGTTATGTCTGGACATGACTATCAGTATCCTTCAACAGCTGAGAGGTGCAAGGACCATGAGCAAATCTCAGATCTCACGACATGCAAACTTACACCCTGAGCTACCATGAGCATTAAGGCAACAACTGCTATTGGCAAAGATAAAAACTGCAGTGCCACACTGAAAACAGCCAGACTGCACATCACCAGCAACACTGAAAAAGCTTAGACCACTTCTGCTCTACAGGGGCAGCTGGACCTTGCTGGTAGAAACTCACCCCATATAAATTGAACTTTGTCAGAACCTCAACGTTAGAAACTAAACAAGTCCTAGTTTGACAAGATTAACAAACTAGTCAGAACTTTAACACAGAAATCTCCTTTCACTTCCACAACCCTACTTGTGGAGAGGATGGAATGGAATGTTGCTGTAGCACACACACACAGCTTGGAGCTGTGCTGTGATGCACTAGAACAAACATGGAAAAGCTGCTGCATCATTACTGCTCATTACTCTGACCCTGCCAGAATCCTCAACCAGAAGCACAGCCCTGACACATTTCAAGTCATAAATGGTTTTGGCCTAATACAAACACTGAGACAGATCTGAGAAATACCCTATTGTGATAGGTGCCTTGGCAGCTAATGTGCAAGAGAATCAAGACAAAACATGAAGGCAAAGGCTCAGAAATTGGCGCCACAGGCATTGTCACACAGGCTATACCTGGGGTATGATCACATCTGCCAGGGCTTTGGAGAGCTTGAAGAGCTCCGTTGTGCCTTCCAGTTTCAGTGCACAGTTGTGCTGTACATCATACTTGATGCAGTCATATATATCAGGGATCTTGCTGATGTCATAGCGCCCATTCTTCATGCGGAAATCTCGCTCCAGCTTACTCCAGCGTTGCAGCATCAGTTCCAAAGTCTCACTGTGGTACAGCTGCAGGTCTAAAAAGCAGAGAACAGCAAACAACATCAACATCCTAGAACCACAGAATCACAGAACCCTGGTTATTGCTGCAGAGATTTCAAGTGGCAGCTGTGACTGACTTCTCCCAGCACGAAAGTGCTCCAATTCTTGTGTCACTCACAGGAACAGTAGTCTGGAAAAGCCACTGGAACTGTTGCAGGAGTTTTAACCTGCAGCAACAGGCTACTCTCTGAAATGCTTGAGAAAAGTGAAACCATCTGCCTGGTTGCTTAGGTCTGCCGTAGATCCCATGGCAGGCCCCCAAGATGCCTTTGTAAAACTTCTGCACTGTTACTAGGAAAGTTGAGATGAGCAAATTGTGACTGAAAAACTTGCTGTTTACAATCTCCAGAAAAGGCCAGAAAAAAAACCAGGCATAGCCCTCCAGCCTATTCTGCTGCTGTTTATGTTTACTCTAAACCAAGACGCACATATCATTTCCTTTATATTACAGCTCTCTTTAACAGTAATTGAAAGCGGAGCCTTCCACATCAACAGCAGATACAGAATTACACTTTACAGTTTCTTTGCTACAGACAAACATAAGCCCTAGTGGTGTTTGGGAGCTCTGAAGATGTAACAATAAATTAATCTCTTCCAGGCCCTTTCCAGTTCTGTTGCTCACCTGCAGATTTTGGGTCTTCCAGACGTTTTCGTATCTGGGAGGTGAGATTCTCAATCAGGGTGAACACCTGGTTACAGACCTCAACTGGGTTCTGGATAAAGGTCATGGAGTTGAGCAGAGAAGCACTGCCTGTAGGTGCTAGCTGAAAGAAGATTCCAGCAGACATTAGTTAGTCTTCACAAATGGGGAATGCAAAACACCTGTCTTTTGCAGCCATACTGCTTTCTGACTTGGGACAAAAGCTGTGCTCCCAGCTGAGCACAATAAGCTGGCCTATTCCTAGGAGTAGTCAGACATGTCTTAAAATCTTCCTCAGCATCAAACTCAGAGGGAGCAAACAACCGCTCCCATCAGACTGGACCCTCCCTCCACCTCCAATATCCACTCTTGTCTCACTTTGCTTCTGCACTTCAGCAAAACGGCTTCATTTTCAGTAGTTCTTTGAGATGATAAATATGTTCCTTAAAGGATTTCAGTCCAGTAACCACATTTCAGAGCCTGGGAAAAAGTATTTTGGGGACTTGCTGGAGAAGCAGCAATAGTGCTTTCACTGGTTGCTGTGCTGGATGCAGCCCACGCTCTCTACTCTGCAGCTGTCAGAACTTGACAGGACACACAGCAATTTGTAACCAAAAGGTCTGTTCACATGTGCACAGAGCACGGATCTAGAATCCTGTGAGGCCACTCCCTGCCTACAGCAGCTGGGATTGATCTGAGCAGCATGCAGGAGCTCTTTTAGCATACTCACAAGATCAAAATGAACTGGGAATTCTGAAGGGAGAAAAAGGCACCATGATCAGTCTTGAAGGGGACAGCAGAGCAACACTGAGGACTGTCACTCCAAGAAGGGCAAGGGCAATTAACCTGCACACTTCCAGACATATCCTGTCATTTTGACCAGAACTGATCCCAAAGTAATCAAACCACTGTTCACATACCACACACTTCACATCAAACCACTGCAGCAATGCTATTCTCCTTTCAGATACAGGGAGCAATGAAGCCACACTGGTGCTTTACCTTTTCATAATCCTCTTCACAGAACTCAGCATCCTTCTGCATGATTTCATGCAGTCGCGCCTTCACTCTGTGCTGACAGCTGCTAAGGGAGTCACTGTCACTGTCCAGCAGGCCATTCATGTTGGCACTTTTCACCATCTGCACCAGGATGGGGGTCAGCTCTCCTTCCAGGGCCAGCAGACCCTAAAGCCACACCACACAGGACAAGATTTCAGGTCTGTGTAACCCAAGCAACAAAAATTCTGGTAGTTTTATGGCCTGAACTCAGGAAACTTAAGCAAAATTTCAACTGTCCTTGAAGGGCAGTTTTACAGCAACATCCCCTCCAGTCAGAGATGACTCTGGCATGGTTCTAGAGCTGTTCCAGCAAAGGACAGCTCTGCCTGCAGCAGCCCCACATTTGTCCAGGCAACTGTTGAGCAGGCTCATCTATCGAGCAGCTCAGTTTGCTTGAAAATGTTAATACAGTGAATGCTCCAAAGACCAGCTAAGGCCACTGCAGGATTCCCCTTGGCTTTAGCTGCAAATGAACCCGTCTTCTCCCCAGTCTCCACCCCATATCACACTGAAGACATATCATTCCCTTTTAAATTCAGCAGGCAAGGAATAACCCCTCTGGCTGGGCAGCCACCCCAGAAGAATTCATTCTATAGGCAATCAATATTCAGCAGCACATCTGGTGTGCTCCAAGATCAAGCACCAGCAATAATCCATACATAACTCCAGGACTCCCGACTGAGAGTCCTGTCCTAGACAGGACATTAAAGGTGACAGGTGCAGATGCACCAGATGTTCAGTACTGCCCCATACACCTGCTATTAGCACAGTGTGCCCCAGTCCATCCAACAGAGAGGAGGAAGATCCTAGGAAAACTCCTTCCTTTAGAACTGGCATATTTTAAGAGTAATGAAGAAACGGATGCCCAAAAGAGAAGAAAGACCTTTGCAAAAGCTGCTGCTGTCATCTGAACTCTCCCCTCGTCCGAGGCGTAGATCTTGAGATCGTGGCGATAAGTGCTGTGCAGCCTGAGCAAGCCACAGCCAGGGAAACCAGCATAATCACCTGCAACCAAGGACAACTCAAAATCGGCATTCTCACACCTGCAAAAGTGTCAGCTGAATATACTGGTTTAGACAAACAAACTTTATTGTAGTAACAAAGTTATGTAGAGAATTAGTCAATTGCATAGGCAGCATTTATGCTGCTCCAAAACAGACAGTTCTAGCTATACACAAGGACTAGAAATGTAACAAAGTCATTGCTTAACTTGGGAAAGTTCATTTTTAGGAAAAAAATGAGCATTCACCAGTCAAGTCTGATGCTGCCCAAATTCTGCAGCAAACTCTACTGAACACCCTGTAGTAGTTCTGATAGCCTGAATACCTTGGTGCAGAATGAAGATGCACAAAAAAAAAAAATCACTTCTTTTTGCTTAGTTTCTGCATGAGAGCAGGTCCTGCAGCCCTCAGAACTGCAGGGAGGGCAGCTCAGCAGGGAAGTTTCCAAAGGAGATCCTGTACAGCTACAATTACTTTGTGGCACAAATTGCCAGTTTATTTCTCATGTCTGAGTCAACCACAAGAGTCAGATCAGTAATGGAGGAAAGTAACTCATGAAGCTCTCGAGTCTGACCTCCAAAGACAGTGCAGTGGTCACTATTTGCTGCTACCTGGAATCCCAGGGCAATTCTGCACAGTACCCAGTCACGTTGTGTGACAAGACAGGAACACTGCTCAGAGCTCACAACTCAGAGAAACACCCTGACAGACAGACACCAGCCAGAGGTCAGATGCATGTCTTGGGAAAGCTGCCAGGCACCAAATGCTACCCAGGAACACAGCACTTCCCTGCGAAACAAGATGTCTCCCTCTCCATGAATGGCCACATGGAGCAGAGCCTTCAAAGCTGTTGCTCAGAATGACTCTCATCTAAGCAAGGGGGTCCCTTCCCTGTAGGAAGTTACCAGGTTAGTTAAGCATTACTTCCCTTTGTGAATCCATGCTGACTACTCACAGTCACCTGCCTACCCTTCATGCACCCAGGAAGGATGTCCAGGATTAGCTGCTCCATCACCAGCTCAGAGACTGTGCTGACGCTGACCTGGCTGCAGTGCCCTGGGCCCTCCTTCTTGTCAGTTTTGAAGCTCAGGGTGACACTTCCTCTCCTCCAGTCCCCAGGCAGCTCCCCACTCCCCAGAGCCTCTCAAAGAGAATCCCTGCAGGGCCACCTGCCTGCTCCCTTGGCACTGTGAGTGCAGCCCGTCAGGGCCCCTGGGGTCATGTATGTCCAGCTTGCTTAAGTGTCCCCTGACCCGATTCTCTTCCACCAAAGGTAACTCTTTCTTACTCTAGAAGGAAATCTTCTCCAATCCAATTTAAATTTGCTTAACTATTTTGAAATGTAATTAATTAAATTGAATTAATTTAACATACAAGTCAAAGACAAGCTATCCAATACTGGGCTCACTGGATCAATCCAGTGTATTGCTCCTGACTCAAAGGCAATCTCAGCATTTGGGTTTTTTTTCCCTTTCAGTTCTTGTTCATTTGTGTGCATGTTAGATGCTTTTTAGCATCACAGAATTATGGTGCAGAAAATATGGAGATGTTACCTCCCTATTCTCCTGTCTCAGGGCAGAATTATCTGTGTTCCAAAACAGATATCCTCTGTCCTCTACCTTTCTCTACCTAAATTCCTTGTTAACCATTCATAAACTTTGTATTTACTGCATCAGAATGTACCTTATTAGAACCACTTGTCTTTTTTTGAATCCTGGCACATGATGTAAAGAAAGCTGCTGCATTCCAAGACACACTGAAGTTTAACAGCAGACCTCTCGGGTCAGCTTAGGGATCTCTGGGTACAAAACCCACCTGAATTATTTATCCCTACCACACCAACTCAAAAGAACAAAAACTGGTCCCAGAGGCTGTATACAGCCACAGATGCCTGAGCAACCCTCACCTGGGCTGGGCAGGCTGGCAGCCATGGGGCAGGACCAGAGGTCCCTGGCCAAACTCACCTTGGCCTCCAGGATACATGCAGCGAAAGGCCCGCCCCAGCTCCTCAGCCTGGACTCTTCCTGCTGGGGTCAGCTCTCCACCCCACTTAAGCACCAGGAGAAGGGAGGGGGAGGACTCTCGGCGAGCTTCTAGGAGACAAACAGGTATTTCCTACATCAGAGCTCACATCTGAGCTTGCAGAGGGAGAGGACAGGAGAAGAACAGGTTGTCATCAGCACCTTGCAGAGTGTTCTCAACACAAGCCTGACCCAAACTCCCCAGGAAACAAATCAGCAAGCAGGAAATTCAGAGTCACTAGTTTTTGACGGCATAGGCTGACATTCACAGAACTGGAAATGCAAGCCCTGTAGAGCCAGCCAGGGTGTACTGGCATCCCTCCAATCCTTCCTACGATGTGAGCAAAGGTAAGATGTGGGTCATGAATTCTGCTTGCATGTCCAGAGGCCTATACAATAGGGTAGCTGCACTCACACCTGAACTCTGGGCTTAAACATCAGCTTGAGGTACACCATCAGGTTTCTTTACCTTCATCTTCACTTGCAGCTTTTGGATGTCCATGAGGAAGATAGGTCAACTGAACCTTACGGTTAATGCCAGAAAAATGTCCATACCTGTCACAAGGGATGGAGAAAAAAAACCTGAAAAAGATCAACTCCACCCAACCTTTGCCCAGAGGCCCCCAGGCAGTACACAGCAGAAGTACAGCACAAGCAAGAGACTTTCTGGTACAACACCCATAGCCATGGAATATGATTTTTGTCATCTCCCTGTGACCCAGCACAGACCCCCACAAAAAGCCAAACAGTTCCCTCAAACAAAATTCAAAGATCCATTCCCTTGCTCTTCTACCAAGAGCACTCTACACTGTCATTCCTCACTAGGGCTTTAAACTCTATCTACATCTTCAACAAGTGGGTAATGAGATCACAGAAAAAAACACTGTGACAGATGCTTTGAGGATAACCATGATGAGCAGAAAGAGCAGAGTAGGTAATCACAGCAAAAAGTCCTCCTCTGTGCTCCAGAGACATGGCCTGAACACAGATGCTGGCTGTGTGTGCCCTAGCTAGCTGCAGTCCTGAGAGGAACCCGGTTTTGTTTAGAAGTTGTCAATACCACCACATTTTTATTTTGACTGTACAAAACCTCAGAGGACACAAACATCTTTTCATATTTTCTGAGCTCTTTTGCTAAACTTTTGGCACCAGGACAACTTTATTTAAAACAAGTTTTATTCCAATTATATCAAAATGCTTCATATGAATACGGTCCCTCCAGGACCCCAGTTCCTCTCCTGCAGCAAAGAAAGCTCAGTTTTGTCTCAAGTTGTTTAGCCAAACACCAGACACACTTGGGACAAGGGTCAGCAGGGTTTTGATGTCAAGGAGGAAAGGTGAGGAACATGGTGCCTTTCACGTACAGCTACTAAGAGGGGACAGAGGAGACGCCAGTCTCTGGGCACCAGCTGGCGAGGACACCAGCAGCACAGCTTGTTTCTGCATCACATGCTCTGAGGCAAACCCACAGTGCCCCGAGATAGGAATGCTTACATCTCCAAGACACTCTTCAGCTGCTCCAGTTTGGATTTCCTCTCCTCGATTTCACAATCACTGTGGGTTCCCAGCTCCACCACGAGCTGCCGTGCAATGTCCAGCACTTCCTGTTGGAAAGCAGAGAGCAATTCTGCCTCAGACTCACCAGCATACTCCTGCAAGGCCTCCTAACAGCTTCACCCAGAATCAGGTCCATGCAGACACTCCTCAGAGGCATGGCATTTCATGAGACACAGCTCAGGCAGGACAAACTTTCACACTGCAGTCTGTTTCATCCCCATGCTGTACTACAGCCCTGTTGAGAACCAAGCAGGCACCTCCAATTGCCCCACTCCCCAGCATGGACCCCTCTGTCACCAGAGGCAACCACAGCTAGTGGGCAAGCTGCATCAGGTCATCTCCATCCTACAGTGTGCACACCAGGCAGCAGAAGTTTCCGTTCTGCTCTCCTGCGGTCAGCCAGCTGAGTGTGCACAGGGTGCAGAATGAGACAGAGAGCATCTGTGTGACAGACTGTCGCCCTTTTGGAGGTTTGCACCCTCCCAAAGAACTGCCTCACACCAGGATCTGCATTACCTGCATATCCCACGCAGTAACCCCAGAATGCACTTCCTCACCTGTAGCTGCTCTGGTTTCTTCAACTTCAACTTCCCTGTCTTGTAACCATCATATTTCTCAAATAATTCAAAGAACCTGAACAGACAAAAAAGAATGCTGATCCATTTTCTGCTGTTTCAATAACACAAGGAGGGTCATTCACACATGTGCATTCAGTCTCTATTCTTCAGGGAGAACCAGCAGGCTGCTGGCTCTTGCCTGTGCTTCAGAAATTCTGAAAAAACAAGTGTTTTTCAAAATACAACCAGTAAGCAGATACTAGCTTCCCTTTTCAGCACCTACCACACCTTCATTCTCCCTTCCAGTGCTCACACAGAAGGTGTCAGGATCCTTGTGGGGAAAGGGGGCTCTCTCAACTGGTCAGAAAGCATTTGCTTGGATGGGCCAGGAAAAACACTGCCTCTTATGCACTCAGCCCTCTGCTCCTTCTTCTGGTTTAGAGAACAGGCCCTCGTCCCTTCCCAGGAGCACAGCACCTTCCTCCCTTGGCTCTTACCGGGGATGTTTTACTTCCATCTTCATCTTCTGCTTCGGGGTGCGATCTCCATGACGGATGACTGCGATAACACAGCGAAGCTCCATCCTGAGGAAACACAAGACAAAGATGACAAATGTGCCCTTACACTCCAGAACTGCCACATGGCAGTAGCTCCCCGTTGCTCTTTCAGTTCCATTCTTCGGACACCCGCTTTCCTCAGCAGGGGTAGAATTTCTCCCAGACTAAACCAGACACAAGTGCCCCAGCTGCAGAGGGAGTCAGAGCTCTGCAGACACTACTAAGCTGAGTGGTTTCATACCAGTGTACAAGTATGCTGAGGATCACAAAGAAACTTTTGCCTTTCATCTTTTAGCCTTATGTGCTAGAAAACTAGTAAGGCCAAAGGTAACGAGGGGCAGCCAAGCATATAGGTAATTATGAATATTTCAACTAAGTGTTTCCATCTATTTCACTGGTAGCTCAGCATGCACTTTCTCCATGTAGCAGCCAGCTACAGCATCTGTCCTGACCCGTTTCCTGTCCTGATGAAGAATTTGGACCTCTGAAAGCCATGTAAGCAGTTTCTCTAATTTCTTCAGTTACTGCTCATCTGCATTCATCAAACCTACAATTAATCCTCAACCTGTCACAACTTCTACATGCATAGCTAAGGCTTTCCACAGGCATTTCAGGGTTGCAAGCAGCCCACAGCTGGAGGATGCCATGCTGCTAGTGGTGTCAGGCCCTTGGACAGGGTTTGTCATACTTTGTCCCTCACACAGTCATCACTGGCATCCTTTAGAGAAGATGGCAGGTACTCACATGGTGCCTGAAGTAGTGGGGACAATGGGGATGTCTTCTGCCTCTGTTGGGATGGACCAGGGGATATGAAACTGGGGAGCCAACTCCCTCATGATTATATTTCTGGAAGAAATCAAAATACAACACTCACCAGAAAATCCATTCCCTTGGTTTTCCACCTCCTCCTTAGCAGTCCGGGTGAAAGATGTGAAAAGAGCCACAGAATTTCCCCTCACTTTCACTGCAGAGACACCTATCACACTGTGGGCTAGTCAGGGCACCCCAAAGGGGTACCAGTTTCCCCCACATCACCAATACCACAACTGGACTCAGCATGTAATGAAAAGTCCTGGAAGATACATCTAGCTGTAGACAAAGACAACTAATGCCAATGCCAGCAGGAGCTCCAGGGCTTGAAAAGAACCTGTTCCTCCAAGAGCCAAGCTTTCACCAGCTGAGCAAACAACTCACATGAACCACTTGCAGACTTCTCTGACATACTGACCAAGACTCCACATTTCATTTTACTGTGCTGTGAGTTACCTTACCACCTTATCAAAACTCATATTGCTCATACCCAAGGATTTTGGCACAGTCATCATAATACTTCATGGAGTTCTTCACAAAGCTGAAGCCATTCACATCACAAACAAAGGAGTGGCCGTTGGCCCGCAGGAGGTCGAACCCACACACGGTTTGCTGCGGAGGAAGCAGAGGATATGGGACTCAGACACGCAGGAAGGAAGGGAAGCACTGGGGGACAGCAGCGACCCTGCCAGCGGGGCATACGCAGACCCAGCCAACTGCCCAGCTCAGCCCTGCTGATGCTGCAGCCATCCTCCACTCCATGCCCACCTCACAAGCCTAGAGCAAGTGTGAAGACATGCCATTAGTCAGACCTTTACCCCCTTGCTGCTGAACCAAAGGCCCTAACCACAAACCCCCACATGAAGCCATCAGGGCCAACCCCTGACTTCCCAGAGCTCTAGAGACCTGAAACAGAGCAGCTCCTGGATATCCTGCTCTTCCTTTCAAATCCAATAATTTTGAACCAGACTGACAAGCACGGACAAGAAGTGCTGTAGGCAATGACACCCATCACCAAATGGAAAAGGCTACAAGGTAGAAAAGAGACCAAATCTGCATCAGCCCAACTGCATGGGGTGCCAGTTGCAGTGGAGCAGGAACAAGGAGTCCAGTGCTTCTTCCACTGACACTGCTGAACATGTCATGGAACCATACCTAGACTCTTACTCACTCTACCCAAGTGTAAAATAAAACATCGGTTTGTACCAGAGCCATATTAAAAAAATGCAAGAACTAAAAAAAACCAAAACCAGACAAACAAAAAGCCCAAACAAATAAAAGAACCAAACACAAGTACCGAAATACAAAAAGAAAAAGAAAATAAAAACCCCAAGAAAATAAGACCAAATTTTCCACATAAACAAAAGCAGGAAGGAGTCAAGACAGGATGAGCAGTCAGATGGAGAGCAGCATGCTCAGGATCCAGTATTAAATGCTCAGATGTATGTGGGACACCAGGCACTGACCAGCCCAGAGGGCATTTGCTGCAGGCCCTCTGCCTTCCCAGTCACCTCTGCCCAGCAAAGAGCCACAGCCAGCAGGACCAACAACTGGCATCAGGCGTGGAGGGTTGCCATGCCTGAGACATGCCAGGATGACAAGTTTTAACACCAACCCTGACACATATCAGACATTTGTGGAGTCCTGCTTGCACAGGAAAGAAAATACAGACCTTAAAGGCTACGCAGACTTTACGGGCAACGAGTTTCTCCATGGCAGTCAGCATGACTGGGTAGCGAATTTCCTTCCCTTCACTGTCCCGTTCCACCTTCCCATCCAAAGCAGGGGATTTGCGAGCCTCTGCATGGGCATAGTCCGGCCCAACAGTGTACACCTGGAATGACAGTGAGCACACCTGACACAGCCACCAAGACCAACTGCAGCTTCCAGAAGTTATTTCTGCTGCAGACACAGAAAAGGAGATGAGATGGTCTCACACATTCCTCCTGGTGTGATCCACAGAGCAGCCGTTCCCCACTTTGGGGCTGGAACTGCGCAGTCAGCACCTCAAAGCTTAAACACACGTTCCAGAGCCTTCGCAGGACTAAGCAGAACTGCTGAACTTTCAGCTCCCCCAGGCCTGACAAAGGAAGGCACCATGCCAGGCTTTTCCTTACCTTTACATCAGTGCCATCCGTAGGCATGAACTCCTCATAAATGTAGGAGCCTGTCTTCCTCACGCTGCTCTCTGGGGAGTACACGCTGCTCCGGCTGCCAATCTGAAAGCACAGAATAAACACCTCAGGGAAGAGCACAGGGACCCTTTTCTTAGATGGAAGCAGGAAAGCAGAAGTTTCATCCCATATGTAGAGAATTTAGGAGACTTAATGGATTAGCATCTCAGGCCCCCCAGACATTACAGCCCACTTATTTATGGAGGACAAAAGACACCAAAATGCAGGCAGCAGGTATGTCATTTTCCAGGCTTTAAAGAGGAGAAAAGCTAGTACAGACCATTAATTTGTCTCCAATCACTTCAAGGATACGGAACAAAAAAAAGTGAAAAAACACCTACAAAGTAAGGAGCCTGACTAATATGCAAATTAAAATAAATTATGACAGGTGATAGTCCAACCTATTTAATTTCCTTCTACGACCATGATGGATTTTATCGACATTGAGGATGATGTTGTTTTCATTTTTAGTAAGGCTTTGGATACAACCTCAAGAGGCATACCTGTATCTTACCTAAGGGAACAATCATTTCAGTTTCATTCATGCCAGATGTGTAACTGATTGGAAAAAAGATACATCACAGCTATAACTGCTCACTGGAAAAGTGAGGGATGTGAGTAAGGGCAGAGTTCCTGTGAAATCTAGGAATAAATACTGCTTTTATCACGTGTGCAAGCTACACTAAATGGGAAGGTCAAGAATGATGTTAAATGACAGGAATGTGGGGTTTTTTTTTAAATTCACCCTGATAAACCCAGGAGAAATCAGCATGCTATTCAGAAAGGGACACAGTGCTCCATGACTCCAGGATAAAGGTCACCAAGAGGATGGGGAAGGTGAAGTCAGCACTACCACTAAAATACGTCCTTCTGTGGTTCCCACGTAGATCCAGTTGAACTAAAAGTTCTAAGAAGGTCTAAACTTCCCCAACACAAAACCTTCCTTCCCCCTTCACCTGCCCCAACACTCCTTCTTGCAGCCACATGAGTCTCAGATGTGTTGGCTCCAACACCAGCTCTGGAGACCCCTCCTCACCTTACGGAAGAGCCGCTGGCTGCCCCCACCTGCTGATGTTGGGTAGTAAATGTACACATTGTGGTCTTCAGCACTGACTGGCTTCTCTACAAACGGCTTTGGGAACACAGCTCCGTTTACCTCCACGTGGTCCTCTCCTTCCACCAAGTTGCACTCTGAAGACAGAGCACAGCAGCAGTACATCAGGAAAGGTGAGACAGTCTAGTGCAGAGCCACAGCCCCTTCCAGGCCCATCAGTTGGTTTTGCTGCTGGGACCTTTGCCCACAAAAAAAACCCGAGAGACTTATGAGTCAGACCTCTTTGAGGTGACTGCCAGTATCTGTCCTCTGCAGACTATCTTAAATAGCAGAGCCTGGGGAAATGGCTTTCAGTAGAAGTTGGACACTGACCTTCTGGTCTGTCAGGATCTCGATTGAGCACAGCATAGCGGGGCAGGTCTATTCCCTCTTCTTGAAGGATCCGATACACTTCACGCCTGAAGAGGACAGAGGCAGTGTCAGAAGAGTTTAGAAGGTCCTCAGTACACACCAAGGGAAAGACTTCACTCCCATGATGAAGAACACAGTCAGATGAACACAAAAAAGCATCAAGACAGACTGCAGGTACTTCTCAGCATACGCTCTCTGGACGAGCCCTACAGGCTATAGGGTTTGCCGCAGTCCTGCTCTGGACACAGATGCCCCAGAATAAATCTCTACCTAGTCTAAACATGGATGCTCAATTATTACCATGTGTCCAAAGCACAGCAGCACACCCAGTACACACCACCTGCCCAGACCCACCCTCTTGGAGAGTGCCCTGTCATGCCAAGCTGTCCAGTGCCCAGGCCTGGCAGAAGTGGCAGGAGCTTCATCTTGTGCCAAGGGGCAAACCCCAGTTCTTGCACTAGTTACACTTTGGGATGCCTGCCAGCACCCACATAACACTGCTCACCATGCCAAAGACAGGGCAGGAGGTTTAGGATCTGTTAGGAGCCCTACTCACACACAGCCATAGCAGCCTGGGTATAAGGGCCCAAGAACACAGCTGCTGGTGGCCTCTACCAACAGATGACTGAGAAACCTCATCTGTCTGACCACACAGGTTCCACAGATTCTAACCCAGCCTTGCTCCCAATTTCTGACCCAGGGCCCCATCTCACCATTTGGCTTTCCAGCTTAGAGACTGGTCTTTTTGCTTTAGTCGTGGCAGCCTTGTTCTGTGAGAACTCTTCCACTCCCTACATCCCAGACACTCCTTACAAGACATTTACACCAGAAACAAAGCATGACTTTACATCGTCTCAATGGTTTTACCCTCAAAGCCATTCCCCTCCATGCTTTGGAGAAACCCCAAAAAAGCCACTACTAAGGCCCCCTTCCTCCTCATCTCACTCCTTTGTGACCAGAAAAATTAAGATTCCACAGCATGCTGAGAAGAAGCAGAGGAAGAGGGAAGGGGCTTTAGTGGCTCACAGACACCCACCTGTCCTGGATGTAATACTGCATATCAAGGTCGTTGATCAGAAAAGGTTTGCACAGCTTGGCATAAGCAACTGCCTTATCCAGGGGGAATCCTGAAATACAGGGTGAGGACAGAGGGTAAGGCTGAAAGGAAACTCCCTTGCCCACAGCTCAAGCAGGCTAAGGACTGCTAGAGATGTGCTACCTTTGGAGTGGAAGGATATCAGGCAGTCACAAGAGGGCCAGTTTTCTACCGGTTCATTCAGAATAACATCTTCCCCCATGATCACCACTGTGATGTACTCAAACTTGCACAGACGTTCCAGAATCTGTGTCATGGGCTTTGACTTGGACTTTTTGGTCATGGCACAGATTCCCACCACGATCTGCCGTTCTGGAGGCTGACGGAGGGGAAGACAGAGATCAGTTTAGTAGCATTTAATATAACACTGAATAGGGGCCAAAAGCAGTCAGAAGCTGGAGATCATTTTTTCTGCATCCTGTTCCTGGAGGTTACAGAAAAAAATGAATGTTTCCTCTCTGCAGAGACACCTTTGCCCCTTTCACACGTGCCAGAGTTTTCCCCAAAAATCTCCCTGGTGAAACAGAAAGACTTACAGGAGTGTCAGGTTAAGTCTCTAGAACAAAGAAATCCACCAGTTTTCCCAAATCAGATCTGCATGCCAAAAAGCTGGATTTCCTGAGGCAGTGAGTACGGCAGCATGATGTAATGTGTCCTGTCATAAATGCCACTGCTGTGTCCCCTGCAGTCCCAAGTGCCCGCAGCCCCAGCAGTAACCATGCAAATCCTGGCTGAGACCCAGGGATTCCGCACAGGTGCTCCAGCCCAGAATGCTGGGATCTCCTTACCGACTCCTCCTCTTCATCATCTTCAAAAAAATCCGTTTCGTCTGTCTTCATGTTTGATCCCAGAAATTCTGTCTCATCATCTCTGGAACCAACAACAAACCTGGGAGCAGAGTTATCTCCCTCACTGGAGGTCGTCAGGGACGACATTGCAGCTTTGGTGGCCGACCATCCCGCTCTGGAATTACAGCGTGCAAAGGGAGAGAGGTCAGATGCAGGGCGACCCCAGGGCCAGCTGCCCTGGATGGAAGCAAATGACAGTGGGGAGGGCAGGGACCGATCCAGCATGAGGGAACCCAGGGATAGTGCTGCCCAGCACAAAAACAGGGAACAAGAAGACACTCTCAGGGTGGGAGGGGATCCAGAATTCTGGATAATTTTAGATAAGCAGCTCCATTTTGCAATTAACCCCCTTGCACTGGGGAAGTGTCAGCACCAGCACTGAAATCATGTAACCCTTACAGTGATGCATGTCCAACCGCTGCCTAAATCACGGACAGGAGACACTCTTGCAGACTCATACGCCCAACAACATCAACTGGAACTCCAGAATTCAGGATAAAGCTCAGGTCAGTGACAGTGATTTTCCAATTGCCAATTTTCATCCTTTCAGCTCAAGAAGACCTACAGTAACAGAGAGAACTGTTTGAGAGGTACAGGAGTTTGTAGGGAGGAGGAAAAACAAGTGAAAATTCTTTGGTAGGGAAAGAGGACACAGAGGGAGCATCAGCAACAGTTTGGGTTGCAGATCAGGATGTCTGGGTTTGCAAGCTGGCATAGAATCACAGAATACACCAAGTTGGAAGGGATCCATCAAGACTGAGTCCAGCTCCTGGCCCTGTACAGACATCCCAAGAACCCCACCATATGCCTGAGAGCATTGTCCATAGGCTTCTTGAACTTAGACAGGCTTAGTACTGTGACCAGTGCAGAGTGGAACAATCACCTCCTTTGACCAGCTGCTGAATATATGCTACGAGTCAGAAACACCAGGAAAGGATCATGTCCTCCACTGTCACCTACAAGAGCAGCGCTGCCTGCCTCAGAGGAGACCGAGTGTGAACACACCATTCAACTGACCTCTACGTGCCAAGGACGCAGCTGTTCACTGCTGACCTAAGCTCCCCCCCGGCGTCAAGCAGGTGTCTTTCACTGTGCTTCTCCTTATTATAAAGTAGCAAAAGCATTCCTCCTGCGTAAGGATCCACTGGGGGAGCGGACACCGACCCAACAGAGACGACACAAGGGGACACAGCAAGCCTGGACTTTGTACATACCACACCAAGGATGATCTCCTCCATCTCAGTCCCATGCACCGAGCCCAGTGCTGCTGCTGCTGCCACAAAATCCTCAAAGCACAGCACACACCTGGCACTGAAGCGTCTCAGTCAGCATGAGTCAGAGCTGATACTCACCATAAGTGCTCGCTGCTAGTGGGAGGAACAGTGCTGCCAGGCCAGGCTGCAGAGGTATTTACTGTGCACTCCACACAGCCCTGCTATCTCCAGGGGAGGACAAGAGTAACATTCCAAACACACTCAGGAACCATTTTCATGCCTGTGTCCTGCTGCCTCAGCACATCAGTGCAGAATGAACCCTTAGCAGGTATACTATCAGCTTGAAGGCTGATGATTTAATGAAGTGAAGCACACCATGCAAAAGGAGGAGGAGGGTTATTTTCTCCAATCCCTTACTCTCCCCTCCCTCCTGAAAAAAAAAAACAGATAAGCAGCAGGAAAACCTTTGCCCCAAGAACTCAGAAAGCAACAACTTCTCCATATTCCTCCTCCTATCCCAGAGACAAAGCCTCTTCCTTGCTCTGTAGCTCTGTTTCAAGGCCATGACTCACATACTCACATCAGGTAAAAACTCAGAGCCTCACTGAAGCTGACAGCCACTGACAGCACAGGTGTGCCCATGATGTTAATAAGGAAAGCTCATGATTTCAGGTGTGGGGGGAGGGTTAACCAGAACCTTCTTCTAGTTTTTCTTAAGAGCAGATCCCTTACCATAGACTTATAACAAGCAACTACAGACTCTTGGTGGACAGAACTTTCAGCTACAGGCATAACTAAGGCATTAAAAACTCAGACTGTTGCTCTTACATGGACACAGGCAAGTGGAGTTCTATTCTGGCATCTAAGGACAGTGACAGAAGTTTGCCCACCACACCTGAGCCAGCTCTAGTGTTGAACTGGCACGGGGCTCATACGCCAGCAGGGTGGCAATTGCCATCATGGAAGCCTTACAGGCACAGCACACTTTCACACCAACCACAGCATGCTCATGGTTCTGTCCCTGCTGACTGCTGAGCTAACTGCTCATGGAAGCCACAAATTTTGCCCAGTTCACAGTTGCTGAGAGTGTTGTGGGCCTCACCTCTCACTAATCACAGCAAGAAAATCCAGTGTTGAGTTAATGCTGCTGACTGTGTCATCCAAGGGAGACAAGAGGACTAATGTGGCTCTGGCACATGCACACAAAAGATAAGGATGATTCTGGCTTTAGGTCAGAATATTCAGGCTTGGTAGTCCTCTCACAGACCCAGCAGGAAGTACATGGCAGCCGCCACACCTGAAGACTTTCCTGCTGCACTTCCAAGAAGGGCAGCTGTGATCTGCTGCACAGTCATACCAAAGGTTACCGGAATTACCCAATCAGCAATCCAAACCTGCTGACACACAACTCTAAACGGAGCCACAGACCTTGCCTCTGATGGCCTGGGACTGCTTCAGCTCCCTAGACTGCCCTGTATTACAGATAAGAAACTATACAGGAAATTGTTTTCCAGTTCCCCAGCAGATATTCTGGTGCTGCTCAGATAAGGGTGCTCACAAAGTAAAGAAATTCTTTGTGTCCTGCTTCTGAGGTACCAGACATTTGAGGTGAGAAGATGTGATTAGGTCTTTGTGGCGTTAACCAACCAAAGAGTGGGCTTGCATGTCAGGGTTTTGTTTCATTTCTGTTTTTAAACAGCACGTGCAGATGCAGTCTCTGTAGTGCCAGGCTGACGGACAGAAACATGGCTTATCATACTGCCAGTGGCAGGAATTTGGGATTATCCCGGCAAGCAGAAAGCCTGCAAGCGTGATCCAACTTAGAGACCCGCAGCCTAGCCAAGCCAGGTCAAGTACGTGCAGGATCATGACTTCTAAAAATACACATAGCTGGCATTTTAAAACACTTATGCTGGCAATGTCTTGTAGAACTATCTGAAAGCACTGATGGCCCTACAACCAACCAACCAGTCCAAAAAAAAAAACCCTGAAAGCTTAGGCCCTGAGCAGTGAAGCACCTTTGAATGCACGACCACTAATACACCTCTGCATGACCAGGGACACACGGAGAGTTACGTCCACTGTTACAAGGGCTGTTTGCATCAAGGCTCATTCCACACTTCAAAATGGTGAAAGCTGTGCTCCTCTCATGGGCACTTAATTGCTTCAGAACAGAAACATCACCTATTCTAGGGTTAATAATTAAAACTATTTGGACATGGCGTATCAGAGAAATCGCTCTGTTCTGGTAACAGAGGCGCTCAAGGTGTTCACAGCCAGGAACTGAAGTCACGTTCAGTGGATGCAAGCAGCGCTGCCAGGGAGGCCGAACACCCCGGGAGCTGCAAGCGCGGAGGGCGGAGCAGAGCGGAGCAGCGAGGCAGCCCCTCGGTTTATTTACCCCGCGCACCGAGCGGCGAGACCCGCCCGTGTCTGACACTGCTCATAACGAAATATTTTTCAGCCTCGTGGGACCTGTCAGGCGTGAAACTCCTCAGCACCGGGAACTGCTCCGGTGCGGCCGCTGTCACTGAGGGTTTACTGCGGGGGCCGCTGCCGCTCTGCCCCGCGGCGGCTTCGCAAACACCGGCCCGCCAGGCTCGGGAGAGACGGGCAGCGGGGCAGAGGCACAGGCCGGGGCCGGGGCCGGGGCCGGGCCGGGAGAGCGGCGCGACCTCAAGCAGCCCCGCAAAGGGCGAGGCGCCGCTGTCCCGAGAGCGGGCAGGCACCAGCCCCGCGCGGCACGCACAGGCCCGAGCGGCCTGGACGAGCCTCGCCCGCCGCTGCGCCCGAGTCGCGCGGAGCTGCCGCGCCGCGGGAGCCCGGAGCCCGGGCCCGGCAGGCACAGGCCAGCGGCGGCGGCGGGGCCCGCACGGGACCGGGCCGCGCCTCGCCGTGTCGCCGCCGCTGCCGGCCCACCTGGCGCTCCCCGACAGCCGCCGACAAACAGGGCCCGGCAGCGGCGCGATCGGCCGCCCTACCCCTGCCCGCCTTGCGCTTCGCTTCCCGCCCCGGCCCCGGCCCCTCGGCCGCCCCTGCCCCCCCGGCGGCAGCAGGGGGCGCCACGCCAGGCGCCGCCATTTCGCTCCGCTCACCTGCGGCCTCCGAGCGCACCCTGCGCTGCGGGCGCTGCCGCGGCCAATCACCGTCTGCTGACGGCCGCAGGCAGCCAATCGGCGCGGAGGAGGCGGGCCGGCCGGAACGCGAGCGGGCGCGGCAGGGCGGCCCCTGGCGGCGGCGGCGGGACCTGCAGCGCGGCCGGGCGCGCGGCGCACGTGGGCGCGGGCCCGCGCGGTGACGGCGAGAGCGCGGCTGCCCCGGGCGGGACTCGCGGCCGCAGCGGCCGTACCGGGCTGGGCGCGCGGTTCTACTGGGCGGCCGCTTCCCGTGTCCCAGAGCAGCGCAGCTCTGCGCCAGCAGCTCCCGTCCCTCGGGGGTCTGCGGCAGCGAACGCAGCGCACTTCCTGGCCCGCCGGTGCGGCCCCGTCGGTGTGGCGGGCACTGCAGCAGGGCTGGTGACCGCCGAGAACAGGCCCCCGACCCCGCGACCCCATCGCCGCCCGCATCCCGTCGAGGAGCCGCGGTCGCCGCTCCCGGCTTCGGGTGGACGAACTTTGACCCGGCCGCGCCCGCCCGCCCCAGGGCGCGGCGAGGGGGTCCGGTGTGGGTCCCGGTGCGGAGCCGGCCCGTCTCGGCGCAGCCGCCCCTCCGGCGCTGTCCGGCGAGCGGTGCTGAAAGCGGCGGCGGCCTCGGTGGGGCGGGGGCGGGGCGGGGCAGCCAAGCAGGTGGCGGTGCCGCCAGGCCCCCCCGTGCCCCGCCGGCTCCCCGCCCCCCGCGCGCCCCGCCGCCGTTCCCGTTCCCGTTCCCATTCCCATTCCCGTTCCCATTCCTCTCACGTCCGCTGCCCGCCCCGGCGCGCTAGCTCCGCCGCTCCGACATGGCCAGCACCTTCGCCCGCGCTCTCTCCGCTCGCCGCTCCGCCGGCCTCCTGGCCATGGTGGGCGCCGGCTCTCTCGCCGCCGGCTTCCTGCTCGCCCGGGACTCGGTCAGCGCGGGCGACCGTCAGCGTCGGCGATACCCGCCCAGGTAATGTGCGCGGGCGGCGAAGGCGCGCGGGCGGGGGGCGGCGGGCGGGGGGCGATCCCTGCGGCACCGGCACCGGCACCGGCACCGGGGGCGGGCGCAGCGGCCGCCCCTCGGCTCGAGCCTGGGCGGCGGGTCCCGGAGCAGCTCCTGGGGGCGGCGCGATGGACGCTGCTCGTTCGCGGCGGGAAGAACCGGGCGGCCCTGAACCAAGCCCGTCCGGCCCCGAGGCCCCGGGCCACGAGGGGGACGGAGCGGCCGCAGGGGCTCAGCCGTGTTGGATGGATCCCCGGGATGGATCCCCGCCTCGGGCTGCTGGGCACCGGCTCCGCCGGCCACGCCGGCCACGCGCACAAGGACACCGGCACAGCCGCGGCCCGGGTGCGGTCCCGCAGGGACCAGAGAGCGTCGGGGTTGCCGCGGGCCCCCTTCACGGGAGCCGCGCTGGCAGGGGCGGTGAGGGCTGCGGGGGCCGCCCCGGACACATCCCCGTGTCCCGGGGTTGGCTCTGGGCACTGCGGTCCGGGCAGGGAGCCCGGAGCTGCCAGCTGCCCTGGGTGGTCCCAGAGTACCAGGACGAGCCGCTGCAGCCGGGGACATGCGAGAGCGGGAGGGGAGAAATGCTTGACAGTAGGATTGGGGTCCCGAGGGACTTCCCGGGATGACCGGGAGGGCAGAGATTGGGGTTGCTTGAGAGACAGCAGTGCTGGGACTGCCAGTGCCAGTGGGGACATAACCCAGGCTCGGCCCGAGAGAAGCCAGGGAGATTTTGCCAATGTCCTGGTAGGAACAGGATGGAGCAAAGGGTCCATTTTGTCCTGCTGGCAGAACACCGAGGATCTCTAACTGTGGGAGCTGGTGTCAGAGCAGTCCCTGGCCCGACCTCATCTGGCTGTACCAGCCTTCCCATGCGCCTGCCTTTGGGACAGGGACTCCTCTATTGAAAAGAAAAGCTTTGCTGGCAGGTCCTGGCTCTTCCCTCTCCGGGCCAGTTTTTAAAGGGAGAGCTGAAGGGGCCTGCGGATGCTGAGCAAACAGCCCCATGGGTGGATTTTGGATGACAATGAGATGTGCAGTCAGGACTTCTGGGAGGTGGGCACAGAGTTGAGCTGGGCCAAGTGGGCACATACACGGCCACAGGCTGGCTTAGGGGTGCTTTTGAGGTAACGCTGGCTCTGCAAGAGCCCTGGCCCTATTTGCACACCCAGCGCCTGATCCCTTAAGCCAGATAAGTGTCCCAGCTGCAGCACAATGCTAAGGTTCAAGCTCTAGACCAGAAGCTTTCACGTCACTCCCCTCCAAACAGCTCTTTGCTGCCCCAGGAAGCCCAGCCAGGCCAGGAGGGCCAAGTGCCTCACATTGCCATGGTTCCACTCACCGTCGCTTGCCATGGCAAGCGGGGTGCAGGAGACAGAGGCTGGTCCTGCCCGGTGTTTGTGCTGCCAGCCCTGAGGACCACAGCACGGCATCAGACAGGACTGGACACAGTAGCTACCTGCGTCTCACCAGAGCTAGGCGGGGTGGGAACGGGGCGAGGGCCAGAAGAGGAGAGGGGAGTGGTGGCCGCCAGCCAGTCCTTATGCCCGCAACAGCTGCTTGGCTTAGCACATCCTAGAGGCAGGCCAGGAGAAGGAGGACCGAGATTTCCTGCCCATCCCAATGCCAGCAGAGACTGTGCACAGGGAAGGAGCAGGGTGGGAAGGAGGCAGCACGTTGCTGCTCCGAGCACCAGCAGCTGCTGCCATCCCTGCACCAAATGCCGACAGTCGGAGCAGTGTGTTGCGGTGCTGCATTGCAGGCTGGGGGCCCGGGCGTGTGGAGGGCTCGCAAGGAGCTGGCACTGGGGCTCTGGCAAGCTGCATTGGGCTACAGAAAGTCGGGGACAGAAACTGATGGAGTTAATAGAATTACAAAGGCCGGATGTTATTGATTATTTACCTCCCAAGAGGGGGATGTTTTCCAGCTTTCTGAACAACTGCAGAGACACAGACATCAGGTCAGGAGGGGATGAAGTCAAGGTGAGGCTGTGGCTGAGAAGCTCTAAAATGAGCCTCCTGGGGGTTTCTGTTCAGTTGAGAATGGTTTTGTGACAGTGCTGACACTTGAAAAGAGCCTGGATGGAGCCCTAGGGGTGAGCTGCAGTTCCTCACTCTGCAGCTGACTCGCCCGAGGATTTTGCCTCTCTAGTCTCTAAGTTAAGAACGGAGAGACATTGGCAGCAGCCCTGAGGGGTCTGAGCAACACTCTGCAGCCTCCTTTCAGATGCACTGTAGTATGGATGGCCATGCTGGGAGGGCACAGACGCTCCCACCTCAAGGAGACATGGGTACCCTGTGCCTCCTGCCAGGGGGGTCCTGTGACAGGCATGGCACCACATTTGCTCCACCACGCTGGGGCTCCCTGCCAAAGCCTCTCCAGACAAAGCCCAAGCCCCTTCCTCCCTGCGTAAGCAAGCCTGGTGCCTGGCTGCCTGCCAGCTCCCAGTTCCATGCCGTGACACAGGGTCTGCTGCTCACCCCACACCTCTCCAGAGGCCGTGTGTGGCAGGCTCTGCCTGGACACCTCGGGCCAGTGATGCCAGGAAGGGCACTGGAGGCTGCCACATTAGAGGTGAAGAGCTGTGGGGAGCTGCAGGTGGTTGTCCCTTCTGGAGAAGCTGCCCAGTCAGAAGACGATGGAGTAATAATCCCTGCTGGCTGCTGAGCAGGTCTGCTCTGGGGTCAGGCACCTGCTTGCTCAAGGGCAGAGAGGGCAGCTGCACCCCGAGGTCGTGGGCAGGCCGGCAGGCTGAGGTGAGCACAGGACAGCGTGGGTGCCAGTGCTGAGCTGTGCTCCTGGCAGACATCCACGCTTCCAGCCTCTGCAGCTGGGCAGGAGCCCACAATAAAAAGACTTTTAAGATATCACTCCATGCTGTGGCACAAAACAAAATTTTTGTGGGAACGAAATAGGTGATGCTGAAATGGCCATCATTTTAAAACCAGCCTTGTGGAGCAAAACCAAGGGGTCAAAGCAGCCCAGGTGCAGCATCATCTTGACACTATGACAGAGGATTCCTGGACACCCTGAGCACATGGCAGGAGTGTGGTGCCACTGCCAGAGCCCTCCAGTGCCAGCCTGCACACAGCCTCCCCCAGCAGCTCTGGGCACCACAGTGAGCACAGCACCAGGTGCTCAGGACTTTCACCCCAGCATTACCCAGCTGGTCCTGGCAACATCCATCCGAGTTCAGTGCTCTAGAAAGGCTGAAGAGAGGTTGCCCCAATTTGCTGGCTGTGGTCTGGGGCTGTTTGGGGTGGGTGCACTCCAACCAGGTGCTCAGTCAGCTCTGCAGTAGGCAGGAGCCTGGAGTCTCAGGGTTGGGATGCTGAACACCTCAGGGAAGGTGTAGATAGCTGTGGCAGACAGCATGCTTCAACCCATAGCAGTCTCCTGCCTGCTGGGAGTAAGCTGGCTTTCCTTGGGAACTTCTACTGCTCCCGGGCATCCTCTGTCACACAGAAAGCAAAGCAAGTGGTCCTGGCATGCCCAGCAGCATGACCATGCTTGAGCAAGTGTCCAAGTGTCCCATTCTGATCAGCAAATGCCTTTTAAAAGTGTGTCACCGTGGGGACACAGTGGCCAGCAGATGACAGGGGCAGAAGCAGTGAGGGAGGCCAGGGCAGGCTGTGTCCCATGCATGCCACGTCAGCCTCTTTGCTGGATCATCTCATCAGGGCACAGATCTGTGTGTGGCTTGGGAGCAGCCCTCAGCCCCTTCAACCCTGGGACCAGTTCTTGTCTGGAGCAAATGCCTCCTTCTGCTGGTCCAGGCAGCAGTGCTAGTGCTTCCCCACACAATGCAACGGGAGCCCTACCTCCCTTTGTGTCTGCACAGCACAGGAAGCCATGAGCAATAGCCAAGCTGTGGGCGAAGGGCCACATTCCTTGGCCTGCAGACACAGGGGAGGAGGCAGTGGCAGCCACAGGGCTCTGCATTGCAGCACAGGATTGGTGCTGGCAGCCAGAACCAATGCCCAGTGTGAGCACTCAGCCCAAGAGCAGGAGCTGAGCACAGGGAGGTGCCAGGACTTGCTTCTGGTGCTGATGTCTGACTTGCTCCCCACACCCAGACCTCTGCTAGCCCAGGCACCTTTCCTCCCACAAGGGCCCCCACCCCAAGCTATGTCACCCCCAAAGCAGGCCTCTCAGAAGGGTGTCCCCAGGAATGCAGGACCCTCTCCAGATCCCAGTGTGGTCTCCTGGGCTGACGAGGGCCAGTCCTGTCCCACTAAGGTGAGTGGAGGCACCCTCAAGAGACATTTGGCCCAGGCAAGTGGGTCCTGCCCTGCCAATTTCCCTGTGAGTGCAGAACAAGTACAAAGCCTGTTTAAAGTGGGAATGAGGTCAAGAGACAGCCTCCCTCTAAGCTGATTAGAGGAAAGCATCCCCCTAATACAATAAACTGCACTGGGACTGTGCTGTTCCCACTGGCTGCAGATCAGGGTCAGCCAATCTCCTGCCCCACAGCATCCGGGGGCAGAGGTGCAGGGGTCCAGGGGTCAAGCAAGCCAGGACTCTGCAGACTGTGTGTCCTGCCTCCCCTACTCACTGCATCAGCAGACAAGGAGCAGCCCCCTTCCATTTGAGCTGGCATCAGGGCAGCCCCAGGGAGGACAAGGGGAGTGGGACCCCACTCTGCAGCCCAGCTGCCCTGGCAGCTGAGTGTGGGGACGGGCTCACGTGGCCCCACTGCTCACCCAGCAGGTTCTCCCACTCTGGGGCCCTGCTGTGTGTTTGATAAGGAGCCACTCCCTAAGGACTGGTCCAGTTTTGTGGACTCTTGTCTTGGTTCAGTGCCAGCCCTGGGCTTGGGCTCTCCCTGCCCTTGCCCTGCAAGGCCTGTAACTGCCTCCCTGCTCCCAGTTGCTGTGGATAAGCAGAGTATTTAACCGCTCCCTGAGCTCCCATGCCCATGCCTGCACCAAGAGTCTCTGTGGAGCACAGGCACAAGTGCTGGGGTCCCCTGGCCCCAAAGAACTCATTGGTGTCTCCTCCCACAGCGCTGAGTACCCCGACCTGCGGAAGCACAACAACTGCATGGCCAGCAACCTGACGCCAGCCATCTACGCCAGGCTCTGTGACAAGGCAACCCCAAATGGCTGGACCTTGGACCAGTGCATTCAGACTGGCGTCGACAACCCTGGCCATCCCTTCATCAAGACTGTGGGCATCGTAGCTGGTGATGAGGAGACCTATGAGGTGAGTGGCAGCCAGAGCCTTGCCTGCAGCATCCAGAGGAATCCCAGCACCCATGGTACAACCAGAACTTGGGTCATTACTGCCCACCTCCTCTTGCCCAGCCTGAGCAGCTGGAGAGGCCCCTGGAAAGTCTCCATGTGCTCCTGCAGGACACAGGGCTCTTTTGGAGCAGCTGTTGCTGGAGCCCCGCAGCCTCCTGCTCCACTTGCCCTGTGGATTGCTGTTGCACTGCAGGACACACCGTCCCCTGCACTGGCAGTGTGGCCCTGCCAGGCTTGTGGCAGGGGCTTCATGAAGCCATGGTCTGCTGTACCTTGTCCCACTTACTTCCAGGTGTTTGCCGACCTGTTTGACCCCGTGATTCAGGAGCGGCACAATGGATACAACCCCCGCACCATGAAGCACGTCACAGACCTGGATTGCACAAAGGTGCAGAAGCTGGACAGTGGTGCTGCACGCGGGTGTCCTTCCTTGGGCCTTGGGGTAGGGCCCTGACAGCACCAGGGCCACGCCATGAAAGCCCGTGGCTTTACCTGTCTGTTGCAGGTAAAGTTTGGCCAGTTTGACGAGCGCTATGTGCTCTCGTCCCGGGTCCGGACTGGGCGCAGCATCCGTGGCCTGAGCCTGCCGCCAGCCTGCACCCGTGCCGAGAGGCGAGAGGTGGAGAAGGTGGTTGTGGATGCACTGAGTGGCCTCACTGGGGACCTGGCGGGCCGGTACTACCGCCTCAGCGAGATGACGGAGAGCGAGCAGCAGCAGCTCATTGATGTGAGTCCGTGCAGCTCCCCAGCAGTCCCCCGGGTGCATGCAGAACAGGACCCCTTCCTGGCACTGCCTCTCTGGGAGGTTGCATCCTCTTTTTACAGCTCTGCTGTCTTGAACCGGGAGCCCTGCCCTAGCAAGGCAGCCCAACAGCACAGTTCTGCTCAGCCCTCACAAGCCAGGAGCTCTCCAAACTCAGCCCCAGCAGCTCATGGCCACCTCTGACTCTTGCCTCCATTTCCCTGCCCATGCCCAGAGGAAGGCAGGCTTGTTGCACTCAGCTGATGCCCCACCAGCCCCTGGCACAGGGTGGGCTGTGCACCAGCAACCTTCTGCCTGCCAGGCCAGGAAGGCAAGGGCTCTTGCCCCTGGGTGCCCTGCCCGGGAGAGCCGTGGTGAATCTCCTGCATGGCAGATGGGGCCAGTGCAACAGGGAGTACTGGAACAAGTGAGGGTGCCCTGGCTCCAGCCACGCAGCCTGGGTGAGCCCATGAACTCTGCCTCCCTCCAGGACCACTTCCTCTTTGACAAGCCGGTGTCCCCGCTCCTGACAGCAGCAGGAATGGCTCGGGACTGGCCTGACGCCCGAGGGATCTGGTGAGGTTCTGCCCTGGCACTGGGCGGCAGGGCAGAAATGGGGGGGACGTACTGCTCCATCCATCTCAGCCCTGCCACCCTCGTTTCCCGTGTTTGCCACGCCACAGACCCTAGCACATGGCACCAGTGCCCCTGGGCCGTGCTCACCATGGCTTCTGTGGCCTCACCTGGGAGCTCCTTGTGCATCACTGTCAGCAGTCTACTGTTCCCTACACAAACACAGCTCTGTACTGGCAAGAGGGACTGTGGAGCCAGCAGCAGCTGTCAATCCTGCCTGCTCTCACCATCCTGCAGCACCCTGCACTCTAAGGCTGCCAAAAACCTCTAATTGCTTTCTGCTCCCTGGGCAATCCCCAGCACTCCTCCTGGCTTCTGCATACTCTGTGACACCAAACCTACCCTGCCACAGTTGCACAGTTGCATCTTACTGCTCCCTCCCAGCATCTTTGCACAGCCATGCAACATCCCACACTCCCGCAGAGCAGCAGCCGGCACACTTGTCCGCCCATGCCACCCTCGCTGACGCTGTGCCTTTACATGGAAAACATCTCCAGGGCACACGCGGTTCCCAGCTCCAGCTGCACCCAACCCAGCCCTCCAGTGCACACTCCATGCCTCACAAGCCCCCTTCCACTGCCTGCATGGTGCAGGAGCCATGCTCCCGTCCCCTGTCCAGGCTGGGTCACCACCATGCTGGCACCCGCCCGTGCCCAAGGCACTGGACACAGCTCCCATCACCAGCAGTGATCCATGTGGAGGGGCACTGACCCATCTCCAGGAGCATCTCCTGGCTGCCCACGCTGCAGTCAGCACATGGGAACCAAGGGCAGCACTTGTACCATGGTGGCAGGGGCAGAAGGGGCACGGCTGAGTGGGCAATGGGTTTCTGCAAGCTGCCAGCACAGCCAAACACTGCCCTGTCCCTAGGCACAACCACCAGAAGACCTTCTTGATCTGGATCAACGAGGAGGACCACACACGTGTCATCTCCATGGAGAAGGGGGGCAACATGAAGCGCGTTTTTGAGCGGTTTTGCCGGGGCCTAAAGGAGGTGAGTGTCCAACAGCTTCTGCTGTGCCAGCCCCATAAACAGACAAAGAGGGGCAGGCAGGGCTCCGGTGGTGCTGGCCCTCTGCTGGGTGATCCTTGGCCAGGGCTGAACAACTGCTTGTGCCTCTAACTCAGGTGGAGCGGCTAATCCAGGAGCGAGGCTGGGAGTTCATGTGGAATGAGCGGCTGGGTTACATCCTGACCTGCCCCTCTAACCTGGGCACGGGGCTGCGAGCAGGTGTCCACATCAAGCTGCCTCTGCTCAGCAAGGTATTATACCATGGCCAGTTTTGTGGTGAGCCAGGCTAGGACTGTGGGGAGCTCAGCCACGAAGGTGCAGGACAGCATGGGACCCAGTCCTGGGCCACGCTCAGGTTCCCCTAGGTGGCATAGGGTCCAGCCTCTGCCTGCATTCCTGGCCAGAGAGGCCCGGGTCCCAGGTGTCAGCCTGGCTCTGCTTAGGGCAGGACTCTGGGTAGGGCTGGTGACCCACTGACAGGACCCTGTGGGCAGGAGGGACCCACACCAGGGAGCATTTGGCTACAGAGCCCTGACTCCCTTGTTGTTGGTCCCGCTGAGCACTGACACTTTGTCTGGGCACCAGGACAGCCGCTTCCCTAAGATCCTAGAGAACCTCCGGCTACAGAAGCGTGGGACGGGTGGTGTGGACACTGCAGCCACAGGCGGCGTCTTTGACATCTCCAACCTGGACCGTCTGGGGAAGTCAGAGGTGGGTGCCAGACAGAGGTGGGGAGGGAGGTTGTGCAATGTGTCTGCATGATGAGCCCACAGTGCCCACGCAGTGCCAGGGCCATGTGCTGGGGCCAGCATGTGGGTGCTGGGAGTGGCAGTGCCTACCCTGCATGCAGCAGGAGCGGCCAAGTGGTGTGGCTCCCAGGACAGTCCCTCAGCACCACATCTGTGTTCCTGGTGCAGGTGGAACTGGTGCAGCTGGTGATCGACGGTGTGAACTACCTGATTGACTGTGAGCGGCGGCTGGAGAAGGGGCAGGACATCCGCATCCCCTCGCCGCTGCAGCAGTTCCGGCACTGAGCGCCACCGTGGCAGCGCCAGCGCTGTGGGGCCCACGTCCCCCTGTAGCTTGTGCCATCTCTGTGCCCAGCATGTCGCTGCATCCTGTAACCCACATGCGTCAGGTCAGACCCCATAAACGTGCGCTGCTGTAGCCATGGCTCAGGCTTCTTCTTACCCCAGTACTCACCACCCCACTGAACTCCCAGCAACCTGTCCCCCTGCACAGGCACCACTCGGATTTCCTCCCCATTCCAAGGCTTCACAATCACCACACTTGGGCTCTGAGCCCCCTGCCCCATCCTATCCACCCTGGCCACCTCCCAGCTGGTATCAGGAGCAGTGCAGCAGGCCAGGAAGCACTGCATAGCCTCAGGTCCCACACTGAGCAGCACACTCTGGAAGGTCTCCTCTGGCAAATGAAGGTACTCCTGTGGGAAATGTGTCTTGAGCACCAGGCAATGAAACAGCAGGAGCCAGTGGGCCCCATGCTCCTCAGGATCCTGGATGGGCTGCAGCCAGCCTATCTAGGATGGGCAGTGCCTGCACCAGGATCTCGAAGGCAGGAGCATCCTCGCTGTCTTGGAGCAGGTGCTGGAGCACAGGCTGCAGGAAAGAGCAACATTGCACTGCCTGTGCAATCCACACCTTCCCTCAGAGCTCCTTGCTCAGTGTCCCACAGCAGGTTTGTGGCAGGCTTGCTACAAGGATAAGGATGCAGGGACAAAGGGGAGTCTTCACCCTGAGCCATAGCTCTGGCCCCCAGCCGGGCGCTGGCCGCTCCCAGCCACTGGTGGCTGAGCAGAGCACATGCACCAGTCAGTGCCAGGAGCGGGTGTCATTCCTGGGAGTCGTTCCCTCCCTGGGCCCGCGCAGTAGCGAGGAACGGCTCTAGAGCGGAGGGAGCAGAACCGGCCCTCGAGCACGCATCCACCCGTGCCCGCTCACTGCGGCTGGGGTCCCGCTGCACCAGCAGAAGCAGCATGCCCGGGCTGGCGACGAAAGCAGCCATTCCTGCGTCTTGTGGGCAGCAGGAGCGAGCGAGAGGGAGATAGACGAGGTCCCGCAGGGCTCGCTCCGGCAACTCCCGCAGTACGGCCCCGCAACCCGGCTCCAGCCCCCGCCGCTCCCGCATTCGCTGCGGTCCCAGCCTTCCGCCGATAGTGGCAGCTCCAGAGACCCCCGTCCCACAGACCGCCGAGACAAGTTGTGACACACCTGATACTTCCCCGGCACGGGACCCTGCCCGGTCCCTGCTGCTCGCCCCGCTCCTGCCGCCGGGGCTGGACGCCCACGGCGCGACGGAGCCGACTGTCGCTGGCCTCGGTTCTGGGCGCTAATCCGAGGCCGGCGCCAGCCCCACCGCAAAGGATGCCGAGCTCGTGCATTATTGATGACGGGAACCCGGCACGGACGGAGGCAGCGGGGCACTGGCCGGGGTTGCGGCCACCGCCCGGGGCTGCGCACCCTGCCCGGGGCTGCGGGCACCGCCCGGGGCTGCACATCGTGCCCGGGGCTGCGGGCACCGCCCGGGGCTGTGCACCCTGCCCGGGGCTCCAGGCACCGCCCGGGGCTGTGCACCCTGCCCGGGGCTCCAGGCACCGCCCGCCCCGCCGCCCCGCCGCCCCCCCGGCCGGAGAGGAGCGGGCCGGGCCGGCGGGCAGCGCCCCCTGGCGGCCCCGGGCCGGTGTCGCAATGGCGGCGATGAAGGCGGGGGCGTCGCGCAGCTCTCCCCGCAGCCCTGGGGCCGACTGGCTGATGCAGCTCAATATGGGTGACAAAAACGGCAGAAACAAGCCGGGCGGCTGCCCCCGTGCCGGAGGGGAGCTGATGAGGGCTGGCCCCAATCATCAGCTCGGGATGCTGGGAGCAGTTGCTGAAACAGCGGTCAGCAGTAGGAACCGATGGCAAGGCGAGGGCAGGAGCACGTGGGCTCCAAGGAGAAACGGGGTTTTGTGCGGGGACAGCCCCAGGCCCCGGCAGGACCGGGGCACGGTGGTGCGAGCTGGGAGCAGGCTGTGCCTGGTCAAAGCTGGGGGCGAGCAGCCTGGCACGGATGGCACAGACGAAGGGCCTTCCGACCGCAGACCCCAGCAGAAGGTGCAAATGCCGACGGATGGGGTTACGGGGCAAAGACCCGCTCCCGGCTTTGGCTCGGGGCCAGGAGAACGCCAGACTGTCGCAGGGCCGGAGCGTGAGGGGCGGTGGGGGAAAATGCGGGGCTGCGGCTAGTCCAGCAGGCGAGCCTGCAGCGAGCCGAGCGCTGTCGAGCGACATGTGCTGGACACGTGTCACCGCCGCGCCGGCCCCGCGCGGTACGGACGCGGTGGCCACGGTGGGGTTAACGCACATCCTGAGGGCCAGCACAGCTCCCGGGCACCGACGGCGGGCTCGGCAGCGCGCGGCCCCCGGAGGCGGCCGGGGAAAGGGCAGGCGCGGTGGTGGGCGCGACGCGGGAGGAAAGTGCACCGCGGATGGTGCACTGCTCGGTGGGAGGGGAGTGCACCGCGGATGGAGGACGAGCCGCGGCCCGGAGCATCGGTCCGCCCTCGCTCCCGCCCCCGCCGCGGCCCGGGCAGCGCCGAGACCCGGCGGCCGCGCGAGGGGCGGGGCAGCGCGGAGGCCCCGCCCCCCGGCGTGCGCCCCGTGACGTTGCGGCCAATCGGCAGCTGCCACACGGCAGATCCGGATGCGGGGGCCGGACTTCCGGCTGCGGCCCGGCGCTCCCTCGGCTGCCGCTCCCGGCCCCGCCGCTCCCGGCCCCGCCGCTCCCGCCGCTATGGCCGCGCCACGGCCCCCGCAGCCCACCCTGCCTGCCGCGCTGCTGCTGTGCCTGCTGCTCGCCCTCTGCGCTCGCGCTTCCGACGTGGTGGAGCTCAGCGATGCCGATTTCGAGAGTGGCCTGGCCGAGCGCCCGGGGCTGGTGCTCGTGGAGTTCTTCGCGCCCTGGTGAGGGGCCGCGGGGGGCGGGGGGGGCCGGGAGGGGCACTCGGCCGGTCTGACTCCCTTCCGTGCCCCTAGGTGCGGACATTGCAAGCGGTTGGCGCCGGAGTACGAGTCGGCCGCGACCCGGCTGAAGGGGATCGTGCCTCTCGTGAAGGTGAGCACAGGCTCCCGCGTTGGGGCAGGCCCGGGGCCGGCCGGCGGCCGGATTCCTGCTCTGCAGGCCTGGCGGACGTCGTTTGTTTGTGCCTTGGGGCCCTGAAATGACGTGGGAGCCGATCCGTGCAGGGCCGCAGCCGCGCGGCGGGTGAGCAGAGGGTGTGTGAGGGCTCGCCCTGTTCGGGGAAATAGGCCTGCTCGGAGCTGTCTGGTGAGGCTGAGAGCGAGCACCGTGCTGCACGTACCCACTGAGGCATGCTGACTAGGAGCTTTCTTTTCTGCACAAAGCTCGTAGCGTTTTCTCAAATCAGAGTCTGTCTCTTCCTTTACGGGAAGTGCCATGAACTCTTGGCACCATGGCCTCCTGGTCAGGTCAGCCTGTTTTCCTCAAACGTTTCATGAACTTTGGGACTGGAAAGGGGCTGAGAAATTCCATGCCATTGATTGCAAGAAATAATCCTTTCTAGTATTTTTTGGTGTGTAGTCTGGTCGAACTTGAAGCTATTTAGTCTTTGCAGTATTTTCGCAAATATTTGTCCAGACATCTCATCGTACCTGTGCTACCTCTTTCCCAGTCTGGGCTGTCGAGCACCAGGCAGTGTGTGACGGATCCCTCTAGTCCCTTATTTGGGATGGGTGTGTTAGGGCTGGATCTCAGTCTGAGCAGCAAGGTTTCTTTTCCTTTAGGTTGACTGTACAGCAAACTCCAACACCTGTAACAAATATGGAGTCAGTGGATATCCCACATTAAAGATTTTTCGAGATGGAGAAGAGGCAGGGACCTATGACGGGCCCAGAACAGCAGGTAAGAGCTGCTTGGCAGCGTCTGGCTTGGGGAGCTGCTGCAGGAGGCAGCATGTAACAGCTGGAATGCAGAGAAGGTTCACACCTGAACATACACCCCCCAGCCCCTTACTCTCTCCCGAACTCTTTGTGCTGACAAAGCCTGGGATGTTTATTTTCCCTTAAAGCTCTCCTGTAAAGGTGAAGGTTTCCACATTAGCTCCTGGTTCCCAGGATGCTAGAAAGCTCCTGCATGAAGCTGACGGGAGCAGTCCTTCAGTTCACATGTTTATTGTATGGGAGAGGCGTATGGATTCTGCAGAAATAATTTCTGGTTTAGGAAGCTTGAAAAATGTCTTGTGGAACTTGGTATTGATCTCTTTAATTATTTTGCTAATCTTTCAAGATGGGATTGTCAGCCATCTCAAGAAACAGGCGGGACCTGCTTCGGTGGCTCTCAGTTCCGTGGCTGAGTTTGAGAAGTTCATTGGTGATAAAGATGCTTCTGTCGTGGGTGAGTAGAGGTGGTGCCTCGTGGAAGGAGTGGGCTCTGGGAGCTTGTGTGCAAAGAGCAGTGGCAGTACCACAGCCTGCAGCAAATGACATTCCAGATGGGTGTGAACAAAACCACTGCTGCTGATGAGAGCAATAAAGCCCTAGAACATGTACCCAGAGGGATTTTAAAACGTTCAGCCTGGGAGATTTTCACAACTTGGTTGGACGAAGCTCTGAGCAGCCTACTCTGACTGGGGCTGGTCCCGCTTCAAACGGGAGATTGGATTTGAGGACCTTTGGGTATTCCCTCTAAATTTTTTTCTTTTCTTGTTTTTTCCCTTGGCCATCTGGCTTTGTTGGCTCCCCTGGCACCATAGTATATGTTTTCCAAAGGTTGTTGCTTTCTTGGCTGGCTGACAACAGGTAGCTTAGGGTTGCTTTGGGTGCGTTTGTTGCTCTGGTGGCATCAGAGGGCTGTTGGCCTTGGGTGTCTGTGGTTAAATGTGGCAGCAGCAGATGGTGCAGATCAGGTGCCATCTCGTAGGTATAACCACATGAGTATTAACCAGCATTCCTAAACTCACTGTTATTAAGTGCCAGAGGCTGATGTTACACAATCGCCAGTGGATGTCTGGGTGTTCAGGGGACAGTTGTCCTTGGCTGAATGACCAATGTGGGCTTCTCCTAAGTAACTTTCCTGCTGCTGGAATGGGGGGTGGTGCAAGGAGGTCCTGAAAAATGTGAGAGAAGCTGTCGAAGGTAAACACCTCAACATGCACTGAAGGACTGGATTCAGGATTGATCCAGTGCATTGTGAGAGAAATGCTGAGACCTGCAGAGGGTCCAGAGCTGGGTTGGTTTGAGGTCACAGTCTGCCTTTCTGCTGCAGGCTTCTTTAGTGATGCATCTGGGGATGCTTATTCGGAGTTCATGAAAGCAGCCAACAGCCTCAGGGATAACTACCGCTTCGCACACACCACCGAGGAGCAGCTGGTGCACAAGTACGAGGAAGATGGAGAGTAAGTTACTTAATACAAAGATTTCTTCTTATTTAGGCATTTGGAACAAATTCATGGATTCCACTTTAATGGTTTCAGTTTCTAAACGTAGCTTAAGGTCTGCTTTCTTCCCCAGCTGACAGTGGTGTTTCTTTTGAATTGAGATAGAAAGGTGTCAGTGGTCTCTGCAGTGTCTGTGTCTGCCTCTGGGTGGGAAGTGTCTCAACAGAGACAATTTGTTTCCTTATTCATTGTTATGGTGAGAGTTTGGGTTCTCATTGTGGCCTGTCTGAATCATGGAGAAGGCTCTGACAGGTACACCTAGTGCACTAGTGCCACCAAGAAACTAGACAGTGTTGTTTGAGCTATGAATGGTGAGTGGGGATTGTCACTGAGAGTGAGGTTTTGCCTCATCTGGCTGCTGTCCTTGGACTCCCAGGGACACTTTGAACTAATTGATAATACCTGTTTTCCTGCAGAGGTGTAGTCCTATTCCGTCCTCCACGCCTGACCAACAAGTTTGAGGAGAGCTCTGTCAAGTATCCAGAAGACAAAATCACCAGTGGAAAGATCAAGAAATTCATCCAGGAAAACATGTGAGTGATTCCTCACCAACAAATGTGACAGACTGGCCCCAGCAGGCTTTGGCCCTGTCAGAGCTTGTTTTTTCATTGCTGCCACCTCTGCTGCATGTCTTGGCACTGCTTCCCTTTGGGGACAGCTTCTTGAAATCCTGACATGGCTGTTGGCATGCACTCTCCATATTCTAACCATGATTCTCTTTAAAAACTGAACCTGTGAGAGCTGTGCTAGCTTTGACCTTAGAGTGGTCAGCTCTAGCCACTGATGTGGCAGGAGATGGAGATTTGACTCAGAAAAGCCTGGTACAGGAACGAGCAAAGGTTTCTTCCTGAGGCCCGATTGATCGCTGGCATTCAGCTCCTGGGTGGGAAGCGAGTGTGCTGTGTCAAGGCTGTTCTGGGGTCATGGACTCTGCTAATACCTCTCTCGTTGACAGCTTTGGCATCTGCCCTCACATGACTGAAGACAACAAAGACTTGATCCAGGGCAAGGACTTGCTGGTGGCTTACTACGACGTTGACTATGAGAAGAATGCCAAGGGATCCAACTACTGGCGCAACAGGTGGGAGCGCTGGGGGTGAGGCGGCCTCGCACTGTCCCTGCCTTGCTGCGGTTCCGTAGCTTGGCTGACAATGCTCTGAAATCCCGTGTGATTGCTCTTGGATCCTGGTCCTTAGGAACCTAGACCTTGCCCACAGACTGCCTCACTGCTGTGGTGTGCAGTTCTGCCCTTCATACCTGAGACCCTGGGGTCACGCGGGTGGAGGATGGAAGCACACAACACTTGCCTCAGTCACCACAGACACGAGTCTACTGGTCTGCTTCTCAGCACCATTTCTACAGGACTTGGCTCTGAAGAGCACATTGTGCCACTGCATTCCTAGTCTGATGTGTATGTCATCTTGAAGGGTGTTACATCCTGGAGAAGAAAATGTTTAAAGAAATAACGCTTTGTGGTCTTGTTTATTTTTCTCCCTCAGAGTTATGATGATTGCAAAGAAGTTCTTGGATGCTGGCCACAAACTGTCTTATGCTGTTGCTAGTCGAAAAACCTTTGGCCACGAGCTCTCTGAGTTTGGTCTGGACAGCAGTGTGGGTGAGGCCCCTGTCGTTGCCATCAGAACTGCCAAAGGAGATAAATATGTCATGCAAGAAGAGTTCTCGTGAGTTCTTGAACTTCATGGTAATGGGTCTGATTTGATGGACTTTGGTCTAGAGGTCTCTGACCAGATGATACTTTGTTAGCTTTGAGGAAAGAGGAAAGCTGGCTGTTGCAGCTGGAAGGAGCAATTGCTGGGTCAAAATGGCTCCCGCTCATGTGTTTTCCTACTCTCTAGAAAGCTTGCAGTCCCTCCTGTTATATAAAGGGAGAGAATTTAATTCAAGATCCTGAAATTCTGGTTAGGAATTGGGGTGCAATAAAAGGCAGAAGAATTCATTGTACCTTTCATTTTGAAAAAAACCCTGAAGAATGCTGGAAGGCCTAAAACTTTGAATGGGATGTGCATCCAGCCTACTGTCAGAGCCCTTAAGGACATCACTGCACTTGTTCTGGGGTCTACTAAGCCAGGCCCAGACTGGTGCTGTAAGAGATGCCAGGTGGCATCTGTTGTGTGGGTGGAAGTAGCTTAAATAAGCCTTGAAAGTTTCCCTCTCTCATCCTGAGTGTGTGATGATGGCTGTAACATCACTTTTCTTTCAGCCGTGATGGAAAGGCTCTGGAGAGATTCCTGCAAGATTACTTTGATGGCAACTTGAAAAAATACCTGAAATCAGAGCCTGTCCCTGAAAGCAACGATGGCCCTGTAAAGGTGAGTGCTGCTTATGGCTGCAGAGATGCTGCTCAGCAGCAGCTTCCTGTGCCTGTGTGAAGTGCTGGGAGTGAGCCATGGTGGCAGCTCAAGAGGCCTCTGTGCTGATAGACAGAGGAGTTACTCACTCCCTTGTTCCACTGCAGCTTTCTGAGGTGAGGGAGACATGCAGCTTGCAGTTTGGGTTCTGTTTTTTTTTCCTCTCAGCATAGTAACTGCTGCTTGGCCCCAGCAGTTATGTGCTTTGTGAGAGCAGCAGCATCCTCATTTCCAGGGCTTACACAAAGGCCTGCCCTCTTGGCTTGTGCTCAGTGCTTCATGGCATGGTCTTCCTGTTGGTTGTGACTGCACTATTTTAGGGATCTCCCTGTTTATCTCATCCCTGGGATCTGGTATAATTCCTGCCTTTCACCCTCCCAGGCAATTCTGCCCTGAGCAAGAGCATTCCCTGGCCTGGCTTTTTGATGGGAGCCTTACAGAGGAGCGCGAGTCACGGGATTCACAGATGTTTTTGGGGCGATGGGGACGGCCTCAGCCAGTCCTGCTGATTGCTTGCTGGGATTAAAAAGAAATGGCTTTATCTTCCTGCGAGGACACTGTATGCAGGCCTCCCTTGGAGGTAGTGCTGGTAACTCAGGGCAGGTTTTTACCTGCGTGGTGCAGTGAGGAGTGCTGTGTTTGGTTCTGCCGCTCACTGTGCAGGTGCAGGAGACCCAGCTTGGGTGGAGCGTGTGGAGCATGTCGTGTCATCGCCTCATCTCTGACTTGGAAGGAACTAACTGGTCTGATCAACCCTTACAGGTGGTGGTGGCTGAGAACTTTGATGAAATAGTTAATGCACAAGACAAAGATGTCCTGATAGAGTTCTATGCACCGTGGTGTGGCCACTGCAAGAACCTGGAGCCCAAATACAAAGAACTGGGGGAGAAGGTAAGTCTGAGATTCTTGCAAATGGGAACTAGAGTTTTGCCACACTAAATGATCCTGCAGGTTCTTTCTAGAAGCCTCTGCGATAACGGGGCATAATTGTGCCTTCCTGAGGACTACAAATTTTGATTTCTTTGCAGAGTGCAGATATCTTGCAGCAGGATCTGTGGTAGCAACCACACCGGTGTATTTAGTCTGTGTTATTGGCTGGGGCACAGGAATATTCTAGGATTCAGTGACTGGCCTCAACTGCCCAAGTTTCTTTCTGGATCTTTTTCCCCTGCATGATGATAGTCTCCCATGTAGTGGGGGTTGGTGAAGTGGCGTTCCCTATGCACTGTCCTCTGACACCACTGTCCCAGATCATGCTGACTGCTGGGTTCCTGGATTTTGGAATTGCTTACTGATGGGTTCTTTCTACCCACAGCTCAGCAAAGATCCCAATATCATCATTGCCAAAATGGATGCTACAGCCAATGATGTGCCTTCTCCCTATGAAGTCCGAGGGTAGGTCTGACTGCTGTGACACCACGTGTCAGTGCATGAGTCCCTCTCTGTCTGACTTGGGGCACAGCACTGAAGAGCTGAAAGAGCCTCATGGGGAAGGGTGTGGGGGTTGCCAGGCAATAGCTAGGTGACTGCTGGGCAATGGCTTGATGTGGAGAAATCAAGCATGAAAACAAAATACACTGATCTGCCTGGCTTCTCCAGGATTTCTGGTGTCCTGGCTCTGCCTGGAGGTTTGTCCTGCTGCTTTGGAATCTGCTGAGATTCTGTTCCTGGCAATGTGAAAACAAATCTGGGCTCCTGTTCCAAAAGCAGTTCAGCTAGCAAACTTGGACCTGTGAGCTCATCCAGATCTGCTGGGCTCTTGAAGGCCACACCTGGTGCCTCAGAGCCACTGAAGCTGTGCCATGTTAAACCAGGGCAGTGTGGGGTGTGAGTCCCTCCAGTTGGGGCTGGTCTGATAGAAATGAGAGTGTCTCAGGAGCTCACGTGTTTCTTCTCTCTCCAGTTTCCCCACCATTTATTTTGCTCCCGCTGGCAAGAAGCAGAGTCCAAAGAAGTATGAGGTGAGTATTTTGCTTGATGCTTTGTGAAGAAGTAAAGAGCATCCAGGTGTTCTAATTACACTCAAGCCTCTTTGGAGCTGGGGGTGGCAGTGTGTCCTGTGACCCTGGGAACACACCTGATGGTACCTGCTGGGAGCATTGTACTTTGTGTTGTAGGCCCTGGGGAGAACTCTGCTTGCTTGCCTGGATCTCCTGCCAGGCACCTGAACGCCCCTTCAGGAGAGGGGAAGTCCATGGTGGGTACAGCTCCTGCCTGACTGTCTTTTGCTTTCTGCAGGGGGGCAGAGAAGTGAGTGACTTCATCAGCTACCTGAAGCGGGAGGCAACCAACACTCCCGTGCTGCAGGAGGAAGAGAAATCCAAGAAATCCAAGAAGAAGGTGAAGGAGGATTTGTAAAGTACCTACTTGCCACCTTGTCAGGATGAGCTCTGTGTGAATTGGGGAAGCACTGGTCAGACTGGGACCAGTTCTGGGCTGTGGAGAGCCAGTGGCCATGCGGGCCAAGGGGCCCCAGCTGCTGTATCTAGTAATGTTTAATTTCCTGCCGTCTCTTAGCTGCACTGTTGTGGGGCTCCCCAGGTTTGTTTTGTGGTTTGGGAGGGGGTGGGCGTACAGTTATTTTCTAATTTTTTTTGTACATTTGGAGAAGTGAAACAATAAAATGACCCCCTTAAGACGAAGTGTCCCTGTCCTGGGGAAGGCCATCAGACCTAGCAATGGGATCCTGTTCTTCATAGGCAGCAGCCTCCTGCTGCAGGTTGTTCCCTGCAGTGAGCCCTCCTAGTCACTGACTTTGGCTTTTAGCCCATTGCCCCCTTTCCTCAGCTGCCTGAGCCCCTCCAGAACGTAGCAGCAGCAGCTGTCCCCATGTGTTGGGCTTTGGGTGCTGCATTTACACACATTTGGACTGGGGAGCTGTGGTCACAGTGCCTTGCTGTGTGCTGCCCTCGTGAGTCAGAGGTACGTGCTGCACACTGTGACTGTTGGATCGCAGCAGTGCAGGCACGCGGAGCAGGGTGGCAAGGACCTCCTTGCTCAGCAGCATCAATAAATCAGCTGTGAAGCTGGTGCAGGAGTGGTCAGCTCCACTGACAGCTGGCAATTACCATGGAACACCAAACTGGAGTGCTGCTCCCTTGGTGGGCAGGACAGTGCTCTCCAACAAGCCAAGGAGAGCCAGGGAAGTGGTTCTAATCCTGGCTTTGCTCCCTGTTCTGTGACTGTTGACCTGGTGGCACAGCTGGGGCACTGAACACAGGTAAAACTCTTCAGCGTGTTTGGCCCATAGGATACTGCTGGTGCTCAGAGCAGCCTGGGTGAAGGTAGCACAGGCCTGGGGAAACTTTCTGGCAGGATGGACAGAGGACGAGGAAGGGCTGTGCTGGTGGCTGCCCAGAGGTACCTCACTGTGCTGCAACTGCACTTAAGGTGCTGAGCTTCAAGTAAGGAGAAAAAGGCATCTGAAGAAGGATTTGTATATTTGCTGCCTGGAATACTTGGCAAACAGGATGGCTACAGCCCTTGCTTTCAGTGAGACCTGC